>NC_053023.1:679556055-679685645 GCF_003073215.2 Triticum urartu | reverse complement strand
CTAGAGGTAGGGCCTCGTGAGTCCCGCGCTGGCTCACGGGTGCCCTGATACACCTCACCCGCTCCAACCAGCGAGCTCTTGAGCGACTAACGATCGACTGATGACTGCCATGGCAACCCCATCTTCTTTTTGTGATGAATCTGCAGGATCCTTGGACGGAACTGCGCTAGCCAAGGCCCTCACGGAGTTACCTTCACCCTCGCCCGGGCGAACCGCTTGCACGTTAAAGGGGGGCGCCTGAGCATCGCGACTCAGGGCTCCTACTAGCTCTCCAGCCCTCACCCTCTGGCCTTATCCACGGCATCGCGACCTGGCATACCAGCGACGGCTGAGACCAGCTCAAGGGCCGGGACCCGAGGACGTAGAGCAGAAAGGGGAGCAGAGGCGAGGGAGAAGGGGCGCGCGAGGACCTCGCCGAGCAACTCCGTCCCAACTACCTCACGGACCCGACGATGCGCTGGGGGCGATCCCCGATTCTCAAGATAAGTCACCACCCAAAGCACTGGCTACCATGGCACTACCCCCGCACCTAAAGCAATTCCGTACTAGCGATGTTGCTTTCCTTTCTCGCCGAATGACGACTTCTTGGGCGCCAAAGGGGACCTCCTGAGCATCGCGACTCAGGGGCTTTTACCGGACCCCGGGTCGCTCACCTCCTGGCCTTGACCACGGCATCGCGACCTGGCATACCAGCGACGGCTGACGCCGCCTTGGGACTGGGACCTGTCGACGCAGAGCACCAAGCCCTCACGAGGTTCGAAAGGGAGAACTGAGCTAAGACGGAATCAGCAACTCACACAGCTCTGCAGCAAAGGTTATGTATTAACAAATGGGACTACAGGCACCTTACAAGCCCCCGTGGGGCGCATTTTGATTCCTCGCAGGGAACGGATCCTAAGGGATGCTAACTATACGAGCTCCTGCAAAATATGCCATCATCAACAGTGGGCCCTTAGGCGCCGGCGCCAACCCCATCCAGATCAAGGTCGGCGACGGCCTGACGAGCCCGCCCTGCTCCGGGAGCTGCGCCGACTCGGGGGCTCGTAGCTGTCGTCGCTCGTCTCCGGAGTTGCGAAGATTTCGCTGGAGTCACTGGACCCTCCGGCGCCTCCGCCACGGGAGCGGTCGACGGGCCTAGCCCTCACCAGGGCAAGGTCTTGGCCACCTCTCCTGGGGCAACACTCCAGCCGGCGCCCGTTCGCGTCGAAGACCTTGAAGAACATCGCCGCAGCACCATCATATTCCAAGTGGACCGCGAAGATGCCCCTTTCCCTGCAAACCCAGGCGATTTCTCTCCAGCCGCGGGACATGTAGACCTCGCCCGGGGCAGCGACCATGACCTCTGGCTCGGTCGCGAGGGTGCTGCAGCCGGCGTGCTGCAGCCAGAGCTCCAGGGGCCCTCCTGGAGGGATGATGGAGGCGAAGAAGGGAGGCAGACGGATCCAGGACTGGAGAGGAATGGCGACGTGGAGCATGAACTCTTGGGAGGAGCCCTCGACATGGACTCCAGGAGGAACAACCCACGCCTTCGTGACCCGACGGCGCCTACGACGGCGCCGACCGCGGAGATCGGCATCGACACCTTCGGGGCCCTCGACGTGGGCATACAAGGGAAGCGGGAACCCCGGCGGAGCCCGCTCGCACCAGGGCCTCGGCACCGCCTGACGGTCCTCCTCATCGCGGTCGCGGGGGGCAGGCGCTTCTTCGGCGGAAGAGGGTCTGGTCCCTCTCGAGGAGCCTTTCCCTTCTCCGTCGCAGAAAACCGGTGAATTGGAGCCATCACACCAAGACGGAGAAAGAACTGAGGCAAAGGAGAAAGCAAGAAGAGATGGACTGGAAGGGCACGCGCGGTGCCGTACTTATAGCCGGCGAAGGCCAACCGCCAGCTTCCACGATCACAGGTAATCATGACACGATCTGCATGCAGGGACTTGTCCAACTCGCGCGATCACCGAGGCTTCGTGGGGAAGCGGAGACGCCCACGTCCCATCAACCGCCACGCGGCGCCCAAGGCCGCAGGCTGTTAGGGCCCGCGGCGCTTCGCCCTTGCCCTTTCGCCTCTCGGCACGGCCAAGTCCGGGCGCGCCTTGGGCCCGGGGGCTACTGTCGGCATTCTGGGAACAGGGGTCCCCAGACTTGCCTGCCTGCGGCCTGCGGCGTGGCTCAAAGGAGGCCCAGCATGGCCCATCTTCATCAACGCAAGACTCAAGACCCTCGCGAGGGGCCAAGCCTCGCGGGGCAGACGACACGGCGCATCCTCAGGCGTAGCCTCATCAGGCTGGCTCGCGAGGAGGCGGAGAGATCAAGGCAGGGTACCTCGCGAGGTGCCTATGACGCAAGCCATGACGACTCAGGGCGCCAGGCGGGCGCCAACGCGCATAGCGTCCTTCTTTCCTCTTTGGTGCAAAGGGGGCAAGCGCATCCGCGGAGTACCGAGGCATCAGGCAAAGGTAGCCATTTTGGTGCAACGAGACCAAGACCAGGAGGACTACGAGACGGAGGTCACCATGGAGCCCAGCACGGCGTCGCCACAGAGCCTTTGGCAGGCGAAGACCAACTTTAGTCAGGATAAGTGTACTAGATGTTCCCCTTCGAATTGGCCAATTGTTGGCGCCCTTCCCGCTCAATAGTTGGGAAGAGGGCCGGGGCCTTTGCCTATAAATAGGACAAGCCACCCCCAGGGTAGAGGCATCTGGAAGAGACATCGGATCGAAATCAGAGAGAGAGAGAGAAGGGTGACTGAACTCCTCCTTGCAGTTCATCGCCCCAGCCCAGAGCAGACCCTCGCGAGGCTGCTCTTCCTTGTATTGTTCATCATCATCAGCCCCAAGAGGCAATCCACCCACCGCACACTGGAGTAGGGTATTACACCACTACGGTGGCCCGAACCAGTATAAACCTTGTGTCTCTTGTGCAGTTCTTTCAGTAGTCTAGATCTTTGTGAGACGGTGAGGTAGAAGGCGTAATCTCCGCGCGCAACCCAGAGTTCGAACCTTAAGGGTCTGCCGGAACTCGAAATCTGACAACGGTCACGCGGTTGACCACGCGGCGGGCATGCGAGTTTACGCGCTCTAGAGATGGGGCCCTCGGCCATCGCCCAAACCTCGACGTATCGCCACCAAACCATGTATTTATGATTAAATAGGTACTTATGTAACTAGAAATGATTTTTGGAAAAAAATTAATAGCAAACTATGAGGCAGCTGCAGTTCAAATGTGACCTGCTTCCAGCTGAATCGGTGGAAATTTGTCTTTTTCACGAGAGGTGGATCAAAACTTTTTACACCAAACCATTTTGTCAATTGTGCATTAAATATGTCCTAGTATTTTAGAAAATTGATTTGGTCCAATTTTGCAACAATTATTTGGTAGTTCCTTCACAAAAAAACCTCCTTTCGGGCACTCGGAAAATGAAAAATGTTTTTTCGTCCAAAGAAAATGAAAACTTCCTTAGGCAACATTGTTTGCCATTCCAATATGCACCCTTGTGCATAATATGAGATCATTTAAACAAACTATGCCACGAATGTGGCCATAAGATTGATCATTTGGCTTGAAAGCCACGAATCTTCAGAGATGATAGCTTATTTCTGAGAACACTTTTTTAAAATAATTGCCGTATTACAAGTTTGTTATTTTTCCTGGGAACTTGGCCACATATAATGACACAATGCGAAGGTTTCCCAATTTTTTGATTTTTTTTGAATTTTTTATGCCCGTTTCAAAATGTGGTCAAAACGGCGGGCTTGACCGTTCCTAGCTAGTGGTTGAATCTTGGAAAACTTTTTGTGTTTCTCTGATTAAATAGATACTTATGTACCTAGAAATGATTTTTGGAAAAAATAAATAGCAAACTATGAGGCAGGTGCAGTTCAAATTTGACCCGCTTCCAACTGAATCGGCGGAAATTTATCTTTTTCACGAGAGGTGGATCAAAACTTTTTACACCCAACCATTTGGTCAATTGTGCATTCAATATGGCCTAGTATTTTAGAAAATTGATTTGGTCCAATTTTGCAACAATTATTTGGTAGTTCCTTCACAAAAAAACCTCCTTTCGGGGACTCGGAAAATGAAAAATGGTTTTTTCGTCCAAAGAAAATGAAAACTTCCTTAGGCAACATTGTTTGCCATTCCAATATGCACCCTTCTGCACAATATGAGATCATTTGAACAAACTATGCCACGAATGTGACCATAAGATTGATCATTTGGCTTGAAAGCCATGAATCTTCAGAGATGATAGCTCATTTGTGAGAACACTTTTTTAAAATAATTGCCGTATTACAAGTTTATTATTTTTCCTGGGAACTTGGCCACATATGATGATACAATGCGAAGGTTTCCCAATTTTTTGATTTGTTTTGAATTTTTTATGCCTATTTCAAAATGCGGTCAAAACGGCGGGAATGACCGTTCCTAGCTAGTGGTTGAATCTTGGAGAACTTTTGGTATTTCTCTAATTAAATAGATACTTATGTACCTAGAAATGATTTTTGGAAAAAATAAAGAGCAAACTATGAGGCAGCTGCAATTCAAATTTTACCCGCTTCCTCCTGAATCGGCGGGAATTTGTCTTTTTCACCAGAGGTGGATAAAAACTTTTTAGACCCAACCATTTGGCCAATTGTGCATTAAATATGGACTAGTATTTTATAAAAATGATTTGGTCCAATTTTGCAACAATTATTTGGGAGGTCCTTCACAAAAAAACCTCCTTTTGGGCACTCGAAAAATGGAAAATGGTTCTTTCGTCCAAAGAAAAAGAAAACTTCCTTAGGCAACATTGTTTGCCATTCCAATATGCACCCTTGTGCAAAATATGAGATCATTTGAACAAACTATGCCATGAATGTGGCCATAAGATTGATCATTTGGCTTGAAAGCCATTGATCTCCACACGTGATAGCTCGTTTCTGAGAACACTTTCTTAAAATAATTGCCGTATTACAAGTTTGTTATTTTTCCTGGGAACTTGGCCACATATAATGACACAATCCGAAGGTTTCCCAATTTTTTGTTTTTTTTTTGAATTTTTTATGCCCGTTTCAAAATGCGGTCAAAACGGCGGGCTTGACCGTTCCTAGCTAGTGGTTGAATCTTGGAAAAATTTTGGTGGTTTTCTGATTAAATAGATACTTATGTACCTAGAAATGATTTTTATAAAAAATAAATAGCAAACTATGAGGCAGCTGTAGTTCAAATTTGACCTGCTTCCAACTGAATCGGCGGAAATTTGTCTTTTTCACGAGAGGTGGATCAAAACTTTTTACACCCAACCATTTGGTCAATTGTGCATTAAATATGGCCTAGTATTTTAGAAAATTTATTTGGTCCAATTTGGCAACAATTATTTGGTAGTTCCTTCACAAAAAAACCTCCTTTCGGGCACTCGGAAAATGATTAAAAATAGCTAGAAAGATCAGAAATACATCCAAATGGGTCCTTTTCCATAAAATGTGGTCTAACTCTAGTGAAAATTTGTGTGGTGCCCTTTTGAAAAATATTTTTGATATCTACTTCACAAAATCCCTCTATTTTTAATAGTTCAAAACTATTTTAAACCATTGATTTTCTGAACCAATCAGAACACTTCCCACGGATTGATGACATGGCGTCCATCCATCCATCCATCTTTCTACAGAAAAAATAAAAAAAGAAAACAAAAAGAGATACCCCCACCCGCAGCCCAAACCCTAGCTCAGATCGATCGCTTCCTCTCATCTTCGCGCCGCCGCCGCCCCCCTCCTGATCCAGTCCTCTCCCGCGCGGCAACCCTTCCTCCTCACCCACCGCCCCGACCTCACTGCCCCCACATCACCGGATCCGCACCTCCTCATCCATATCGACGATGACGGCCCCCCGTCGCCGCCCCCTCCTTCCCCACAACGCTCCGTCGAACCCTAGCGCTCCAGATCCACCTCACGCGCTCCCCCTCGTCTCCCACATTGCCGCCGCCACCCAGTTCCCCTCACTTCTCCGTCCAGGCGCTGTCATCATCAATCGATCTCCCGAGCAAGCGACCTCCCTCCCCCGCCGTCAAGGGGCCTCCACGAACCAAGGCCGGCGACGTCTACCGCGCGCCGGATCTGACACAAGGACGTCGAGCAGGGAGCGGGCTTCCTCACTCTACTCCTTCTTCGGCGACGACCTTCCCCTCCGTGCGCGCGTTCCAGCAACGGGCTTCTCCTTCTGCTTGCTTCGCGTCGTGGAGCCGCGGAGGAAGACCCACGGGCGCGGCGCCATCGTCGTCAACAACTACCACAACCCTGAGTTCCTTCTCAAGACCGTCACCCTCCACGACGTCCCGGCCGCGGAAACCTCTGCTTCGTCGCCAACTCCTGGATCTACCCCACCGGCAGCTATACCTACAGCCGCATCTTCTTCGCCAACGATGTGAGTGAGCCTTGCCTTTCCTCTCCTTTCATTTTCATTTCACCCGCCGTCGTCATTCATGGTCATCAAGTCTTCTTTGAGATAATATAAGATTAGTAGGTGCAGAATTTATTCCCTGTTGGTAGACAAAAGATATGGCTAGGTGCAGAGGATTGAACGAAACCGGCACCGTGGCACCCTGGTAGGTGAAGAGAACTGCTGCACTTGAACAAGTGTGCGACCTGCTGCTGCCGGGTTATTTCTTTGAGATAAGACACGTACGTGGGTTCACAACGCATACATGGCTCCACCACCATGGGACGACCTCGGTCGCTACATGGCCGCCTCAGAACCAGAATAAACTTCTAAAAGATGTTGCATGATACAGTAGTAGCACTCAATCCTGTTTACTCTACCGAAATAGTATAACATTTTAATCTGGAATCCCACCTAGCAGTATTCTAGGTGCCTTCAAGTCAACTCATCATATCATATGAGCCCAGAAACATCGACAAGATCACACTTGTACTAATTTTCTCAGTATTTAAGCAAATCAGGAAGAACAGATCTTATTGGCTATAAGCGTGCTTTCTAGTACTTATTAGCTGTGTTGCAACTTGCGAGCAAGTTGTGGGGTTTCTGTACATACTCTGTGGTGCTATGTGTCATGCGATTCTTGGTTCTAATAAGTATTGGCCAGTTCATGTTCACGTTATAATCCTATAAGATTGGGTTGTAGTTGCGAATGCATCTCTGTGGCAATGGATTCTGTCTAAGGCTTTTGCTCTTTGGTGTCACCCTGCTAGTGCATCACTTAGCATAGTCTGTATGTTAAGATGCTCAAAGCGAAGGGCGCGATAAGTTTTTCCTTTGCATATGATTGGTTACTGATGATGATACTGCTTCTGGAATAAATAGGTGGGATCCTCAAGGTCCATTCAAACCATTGCATTTGATGAATCCGGCAAGACTATCTTTTATTCACTCCATACTCTATAGACATTTCAGGTACACTTAACGTATCTTGCATATGATTGCTTTTTTTTTGCAAGTTCGTGAAGAGAGCTGATCTGGTTTTGTGAAGGAAGGGAGAGAAAGATTATGTGGGGATCAAATTGTCCATGGCGACCTAGGAGGAGCCGCACCATCTCAGGTTCGTCACTTGCTCCTCCACTTCTCTTATCTTCTTCTTCTCCATCTTCCCATCTAATTAGTGTGTTCCTTTGCAGGTTGCTCCGATCTAGTTGTGTGAAGCAACATGCAAGGTCTGCTACTGCTGTTGTGCTCCCTTGAATGATCTGGTGAAGGACAATTTGGTCCATAGGTCGTCCCCGCATGCTATCTCTCTCTGCTGCATAGTTAGGTTCAGTTTTTTTGTTCTCTTTCTAGTTTAAGCGTAAGGATTCCAGTAGGTCTCTATGTATGTAGCTCATGAGTTAGAACATCTAATCTAATTACGGACTGCATACTTGCTATGTCATGTGCAAACTTGCTTGCATTCAGTTCAGAAAATTTCTGAATTCTCTGGTGTTTGCTTTCACTCAATGATTGTGGTACTGGTAGTCAAATTAGATGCCTCCTTTGCTGTAATTCACTCGTTTCCCTGTCATGGTTTATCTTGAATTTTGGTAGTGTGACAAACACATTAGAAAATGTAAATAACTTTGACATATTTGTTGTATTATCTAGCACTAGATTGGCACCTTTCAATACCCTGTACAAATATATCTCAATTCCGCTAACACTGATCCTTGTGTATGGTCTTAAACCATTTTGGTCGCATGATACTTCTATATCTGTAGCCTTTAATGAATTCAATGTATGATTGTGATGAGAATTATATGATACCTACCTGTTTTTATCCTTAATCAGTATCATTTATGGTCTCTGTTCTTATTACTTGCTGTGTACGTTTAGTGCCTATACATCATTGTGTTTTGCGGGTCTAGTCCTTCACTGTTATAGTTTGAAACCACTTCATAACTCATAATTTGTTTGTCATGATTCATTGCTTATGAAAATTATTACAAATATGTTGAAAATTGCATAGAATAATTTTGTGCCATCACTCTAACTGTGCTAGATGTGATGTTCCTGAAACTTATTATGGTATATGTACTGTCCTTATGTTGCAACACTACAGTTATTATTTTTCATCGTTACGCAGACAAGAAAGCTAACTTTGCCCTAGCCTTCTCATCCGTGCCTCCACTGGAGCATGGATCAGCCGTGCAGGACGTGGAGCTCCGCATGGATCACGACTTGGTCGTCGTGGGGGCCTGGACCATCAAGCTCGCAGGCGAGATGGACGGCCTCGGCAATGGAGGCGCGCGTGAGATCCTGGGGTTGACCAATCCATGAGGCGCCAGATCTTCCCTCAGGGTCGCCTGCTGTAGACATACTGTCGCTGGATCTCCTCCCCCCTCTCTCTGCGTGTTTTTCTGTCAATAGCTAGTAGCATAAGTTGGAGCTGGCTGTAGCTGGAACTTAATCTGCATTTATTCAACTAGATCAAGTACAAGTACATTAGTTCGTAATCTGCTATTAATACATCTCCTAGTCATAAATTTCCTGAAGTAGTGCATCTATATATTTAGGTGCTGGTTAATTAGAAAGTGGATGTGATTTCTAACTTGATTGTTGTAGGCTACAAGATATATCTCTGTTGGTTCATCTTGCTGTAGAATATGCCCCTGCTCATTCATTTATGTGTATTGCTATTTACCTCTAGTGACATGTGAGAAGCGCTCATCTATATGTTTATATTTTGAGCAGCTGGGTACAACTACAGTTGTAGAATCATCTAGCAAAATTTTGGGAGGATGGCATAAAAGATTAGATAACGCATGGTTTTGAATTCATGGTAAGCTTCACAAGCTTGTAAGGTGTTTTCTATTTTCAAGCGACTTTACATCAAGTTACTGTTTCTTAACAGAAATTCTAGACTCTGTAGCTTTTTATTGTTCTCTCCACTTATTTGTACAGCCAAGGATGCTTACTTAACTGTATAGCTCTTTATTGTTCTTTTCCAAGTATTCTATTTATGCTCCATTCTGAAATCTATTGTGCATTTCCAAGTCCATGAGGCGAAGCGCTCACTGCTCAACTATTTCTTTACTGAACTGGGAGCAACAAAGGCAAGATATTCGAAACAAGCTGAAGTCCTTTTGATTCTTGATTTCTAGCATACACATGCAACCTGCTTGCTGATGTTACTATAGATATGATGTAGGTTCAATGCTTACAATTTTTTGATGTGATGCATGTTACCTTTTGAAATATGAAGATGCATGTAAGCATTGTTGCTGGCAATCTGGCATATCATAACAGTCTTACCCCTTGTTCTGTCACTAGCATACACCACAGTTTTAGATAAAAGGGGGGCATATCATTTGCTCTATAAAATGGATTGTTTATTAATTTATTTGGACTTGCACACATTACGTAAGGAAGGATCGCCAATCTGGGTGTCCAAATGATAGTAAAACCTAGGGCTCTTGCACGGTTCTTGGATTTATTTTTAGCATATATTACCCATATTGAGACTGAACATGTGGCTTTTCTTCTCATCTACAGGAGAGTTGTGTGCTGATTTTTTTGAAGAAGCTGGAAGTCCATGTCAACGACTTGCTTTATGTGTTTGTTGTAATGCTGTATTTTCTGGGAATTTGGATGTATTGTTGATCTGGCTGAGAATTTGGTGTATATTTGCTTGCTGAACTTACAAATGCTAGGATATATGTACAAATCCTTGGAATATTATTCTATGTTTACTTGAAATGTATTCTTGGATTGAAAGTGGTCAAAAAGAGAATATATTGCTGTAAATTGTATTTGAAATAAAGAGGTGTGGCCCAAATTAAAAACTGGCCGAAATGTCTATTGGACCAAATGAAAAACTGGTCGAAATGGCTACAGCACAAAAAAATTGGATCGCAAAGAGGCCAGGGCCCAAAAAATGGATCGCAAAAAGGCCAAGGCCCCAAAATTAAATGCACTATAAAAATCGTGAGGCCCAAATTTAAAATGGACCACAAAATGCCCAAAGCAATTGACCAAAATTGGCAGGAAAAAAAATCATAAATGGGCCGAACTAATGGGCTCGGCCCATGTAGAAAACCGAATTGGACTGGGCTGAATCTTGTACCACATTAGCTTGCCACGCTGGATGCCTACGTGGCCTGGGGAGGTTGCTAGTGACCAAAACGCCACAGTAGGAATATTTTGGTCGTAAACGTTCATGACCTTCTCACAGAGAAGGTCGCTATAGTCAGTTTACGACCGCCAGCTTTTGACCTTCTGTTTTTGGTCACAAAAAGGTCGTAAATGGAAATTTGTGACCTTTCAGTGACCAATAGTGGTGGTCACAAGTTGACATATTTATTGTAGTGGAAAGTGGCGGCTGGTGGACAAGTCAACAGAGTATGTCCAGGATTAGATTTGCTGCCATCACATAGTAAAAGGTCTCCAGGATTAGATTTGCTGCCCTCACATAGTAAAAGGTCTCGGGATTAGATTTTCTGCCCTCACATAGTAAAAGGTCTCAGGATTAGATTTGCTTCCCTCACATAGTAAAAGGTCTCTAGGATTAGATTTGCTGCCCTCACATAGTATAAGGTCTCCAGGATTAGATTTGCTGCTCTCACATAGTAAAAGGTCTCCAGGATTAGATTTGCTGCCCTCACATAGTACAAGGTCTCCAGGATTAGGTTTGCTGCCCTCACATAGCATGAACAAACTCGGCATCACCACTTTGTGCCTCCTTGTAGGTACATTGTGCTGATGCATCCACTGTCGCATGTCCTTATACCAACCTTTTGCTGTTGTTAATGTAAGGGCACATGTAAAATGAAGCGATCACACTTTCACCTTAGGGACTTGTCTAACCAGTGTTATTGTTAATCTAATGCCTCCAGTGATAAGATGCAATTAAACTGTGTTACAAATGGCACTCCTGCTGTTTTCCCAGTATGATAAGTAAGTTGCTCCTTTACGCTGCTGAGTGTCCTGGTGTCCCCACGGTCCCATGCCCTTAAACCAACTCTTCGTTGATTTACTGTGTCTGGTAAACAAGCAATGCCACCATTAAAGTAATCCCATATTTGAGGAATCTCATTGTTGATCGTAATGCTTCTGGTAACATGAAGCATTGCTTACGTTTTAAAATTTCTACTGTCCTTGCTTGGTTGCCATGAACATAATTAAGATGCTTCTTTTCATTTTGTATATGTTTCGTATATTCTTATTGACCAGCAACTGTTTACTTTCTATCTTTTTGTGCAGATAGGGATATACATTTCACCTTGTTGCTATTGTGACCTTTTGGTGAACTGCACAAAACACTTTTTTTTGGAACGACTGTCTTGTGCAGTTCAACTAAAATGTCACGTGGGAAACATCTCTCAATTTTGGTGGAACTGCAGAAAATGGTGATTGGAGTTTCCAAAATCTCCGTCAAGTTTCTGCTGGTAATCTCGTGCAACATTTTATTAGCCTTTGCGAGATAGAGCCGTCACTATCACCACAATGGCACTTTATTTTAGTGGAACTGGACAAAAGGATAAGAAAATTATAGTTGCACCTTACATGAGCCGGACAGCCAACCTTAATGTTCCTCAATTTTAGTGCAACTACTAAAGAAGAACCTGCCAGCTCACAAGAGCAAGTACTTCTTGCTAGCTGAATGATGCAATCTTTGCTTCATTTCAGGTGAACTGCCGAAAAAGGCGCATGAATTGAATCATGGAACTCCAGGCCGACCTCATCCAAGTAGAGCTGGAGGTTGAGTTCAAGGAGGCCGCTATTAAAGCGAAATCATGCTCTCCTGTCTCATTGTTTGTGTTGTGCAAACATGTTGTGCAAACATGAATACTCAAGTACAGATGTTGTGACGGTTAAGAGCATTCGCCAAGTTCTTTGATTGTATGACATGGCTAGCGAAGATGGATTTAATCCCGATATTCACTTTATCAAAAGGCTCTAATGGGTTGGTTCTGAATCTTGCAAGCTGGGAATCAGTGAGATATGTAGGCATCTTTGTTGTACTTATTATTTGAATCTTATTTGTTGGTTCTGAATCTTGCAAGCTGGGAATCAATGAGATGTGTAGGCATCTTTGTTGTACTTATTATTTGGATCTTATTTGTTGGTTCTGAATCTTGCAAGCTAGGAATCAATGAGATGTGTAGGCATCTTTGTTGTACTTATTATTTGCATCTTATTTGTTGGTTCTGAATCTTGCAAGCTAGGAAACACAGTATGATGATGCAGAGGACAACAACCATAACAAAAAGTTCAAACTTGGTAGTATTATCTTTGTGAAAGTGTGACAAATGTGCTGATCGTGTGTGTCCTGAGAATAATAATTCTAATTGTTGTGCATGTTGATCCTGTGGCACTGATAGAACGAGCGAATGCATTGCTTGTTTTAAGTATAAATTTCTATTAAAGCTAATTAAATTTAAGTAAAGTGACCACTAACTCCTGTTATTACAGTACCAATACAGACCCGCTCGTGAACCGACGTGTGGCCGAGGGTGCATCTTCTTCCGGGCGTGCAGCGGATGAGGGAGGGGTAGTAACTGTTGTCGCCTGTACACACTCAGCTTACTGTTGAATCCAGTTCCCCAAGAGCTGAAAAACGAACTGCCGCCGCCTACACACTTGTTCACTCGAAGAGACTCCAATGGCGATCCGAGGGGTGAGCCTGCTGGATATGGACTTCAGCAAGGAGTTCCCCTTTGAGTTCGCCGTTCAGTCCTATGCCTGCACCAAGTTGAATGTGATGTACACCAATGATACGGACTCGGTGAAGTTCTGCCTTGTCTCAGTCCTATGGCTGCACCAGGTTCTGGAGTATTCGCCCGTTTCATCGGCAGCGTCGACTTCACCTTCGCTACGGTGGAGAGGAAGAACGCGACGATTCGGCCATCTGGTGCAACAAGCTTGTCGACATCCAGAAGCAATACAAGATCATCAGCAACGGGCGGGAGAAGGACTCCGTGGTTGACCTCGCTGAGACCATCATCGACCCCTGATACGCCAACATGAAAGATGACGACCTGAACACGTGGGAGGTACCTCTGAACCTAGCCTACATAACCTACGCGGCCAAGGACGCATACACATGCTACGACATGTACAGGCAGATCTAGGACATGAGGGCGTGTCTGCTTCCCGTAACCGACGAGTACACGGACAGCCGCAGCATCATGATCAAGCGTGCTAGGAAGGTCTAGATGTTGTACTTTATCTGTTTATAAGCACCTTTATCATCTGAGTGTTTCATGCATTAGCCCACGTGTCATAATTATCTGTTTTGTCCGAAATATTTCTTCTAAGAACCCATTAACCTGATTGCTTTTTTTAGTGGCTATTTGCTTATGTATGTAAACTAGTTCACTTGTCCGTAAAAAAAACTAGTTCACTCGGCTGCCGTGCTTTCAATCTCCTTCCTCCAAACATATTCCCCTCCTCAAGTGGACCCAGCAGGTCTCTGAATTTTCTCCCACTTTCTTTTTCGATGTAAACTGAGTTTTCTACCAGTACTTTCCCCTAGAACCAACTCAACTGTCTCACGTCTAGCCTAAAAAATAATAATACCCCACGTACTATTAACTCATCAAATTAAAATGATATTTTATTTCGTAAGTTGAAAGTTCTTACAAAATAATAATAATAATTGTTTATATATAACTTGGCAAGTTAACACCTATTGATTGCGTACATAAGCTTGCAAAGATTTTACTGACATGCAATCATGTGTTTATGTTTTTATAACATTTCTCCGTCTAGCCCAACATGATATTTTCACCCAGCCCAGCAAGTCCGCGAATTTCGAGAAAAATGGAAATGGGATTTAAACGGGAAGCATAGATGCTACATCATTGTTTCACCCAGCCCACCAAATGGACTGGCTGACATGTGAGCCAGTAGGTTGAAGCCTAAGAAGGCGTTGGACTTACATCCAATGGCCAGCATTCTTCTTCAATCTCTCGTCTTCTTCCCCCAGAGCTGCCGGAACCGCCTGCTCCAGCCTTCGGCGTCCAGCGGCGTTGTTTTGCGCTCCTCAGCGAAACGCTACCCCGCCGACGGCCAGGCCATCCTGATACGTCTCCAACGTATCTATAATTTTTGATTGCTCCATGCTATACTATCTACTGTTTTGGACTATATTGGGCTTTATTTTCCACTTTTATATTATTTTTGGGACTAACCTATTAACCGGAGGCCCAGCCCAGAATTGCTATTTTTTGCCTATTTCAGAGTTTCGGAGAAACAGAATATCAAACAGAGTCCAAACGGAATAAAATCTTCGGGAACGTGATTTTCTCACCGAACGTGATCCAGGAGACTTGGACCCTACTCCAAGAAGTATCGGAGGCGGACACGAGGGTGGGGGGCGCCCCCCCCCTACAGGGCGCGCCCCTGCCTCGTGGTCCCGTAGGTGCTCCTCCGATGTACTCGTTCCTCCTATATATACCTACGTACCCCCAAACGATCTGAACAGGAGCCAAAAATCTAATTCCACCGCCACAACTTTCTGTATCCACGAGATCCCGTCTTGGGGCCTATTCCGGAGCTCCGCCGGAGAGGGCCGTCATCACGGAGGGCTTCTACATCATCATACCCTCTCCGATGAAGTGTGAGTAGTTTACCTCAGACCTTCGGGTCCATAGTTAGTAGCTAAATGGCTTCTTCTCTCTTTTTGGATCTCAATACAGAGTTCTCCCCCTCTCTCGTGGAGATCTATTCGATGTAATCTTCTTTCTGCGGTGTGTTTGTTGAGACCGATGAATTGTGGGTTTATGATCAAGTCTATCTATGAATAATATTTGAATCTTCTCTGAATTCTTTTATGTATGATTGGTTATCTTTGCAAGTCTCTTCGAATTATCAGTTTGGTTTGGCCTACTAGATTAGTTTTTCTTGCCATGGGAGAAGTGCTTAGCTTTGGGTTCGATCTTGCGGTGTCCTTTCCCAGTGACAGAAGGGGCAGCAAGGCACGTATTGCATCGTTGCCATCGAGGATAACAAGATGGGGTTTATTTCATATTGCATGAATTTATCTCTACATCATGTCATCTTGCTTAAAGCGTTACTCTGTTTCTAACTTAATACTCTAGATGCATGCTGGATAGTGGTCGATGAGTGGAGTAATAGTAGTAGATGCAGAATCGTTTCGGTCTACTTGTCACGGACGTGATGCCTATATACATGATCATGCCTAGATATTCTCATAACTATGCTCAATTCTGTCAATTGCTCAACAGTAATTTGTTCACCCACCGTAGAATACTTATGCTCTTGAGAGAAGCCACTAGTGAAACCTATGGCCCCCGGGTCTATTCTCATCATATCAATCTCCATCACTTTAATCTTGCTTTGATTTTTACTTTGTCTTTTACTTTTCACTTTGCATCTCTATATCAAAAATACCAAAAACATTATCTATCAGTTCTCACTCTCGTAAGTTTGAAGGGATTGACAACCCCTAATCGCGTTGGTTGCGAGTAGCTATTGTTTTGTGCAGGTATGGGGGACTTGAGCGTGGCCTCCTACTGGATTGATACCTTGGTTCTCAAGAACAGAGGGAAATACTTACGCTACTCTGATGCATCATCCTCTCCTCTTCGGGGAAAACCAACGCAAGCTCAAGAGGTAGCAAGAAGATTTTCTAGCACCGTTGTCGGGGAGGCTTACGCTAGGTCAAGTCAAGATTTGGACTCCCGACAACAAGCCATTTCTGACATTGTTGCCGGGGAGTCTACGCAAAAAGTCAACATACGAAGTACCCATCACAATCCCTATCTCTCGCATTACATTAGTTGCCATTTGCCTCTCGTTTTCCTCTCCCCCACTTCACCCTTGCCGTTTTATTCACCCTCTCTTTCTCCTTCTCCTTCTCCTTCTCCTCCTCCTTTTCCGTTTGCCTTCCCGTTCCCATGGCCGAATCAAAAAGAATAAAGGGTCCTTTCCAGGGTCTTAGTACCTTCGATGACCACTCTATCCTCTCTAAGCTCAAAAATAATGATGCTATTGAAAGACCCACCGTGGTTACCAATGAGAGTTTAAATGATCTTGATGAAGATGACTCTGGAATTTTTCGTTATTTAATTGATAAGTCCTTAAAAGATGCTTGGGATAGGTTATTGAGGATTAGGGCTAGCTACATACCACAATATCAAATTGAGGTTTACTTAAAAGGTTTCTATATTGGATTACCTACTTCTTTCAAACAAGTGCTAGATTCTGTTTCTCAAGAGGGTTTTCTTGAAGGGGATGCTATAGATACCTATGAAAGAATGAAAACTATATTTGGGCACCCCATGAATGATAAAGTTGAATCTACCACCCTCTTATGCTTTTATCAAAATGAAATTATCAAGGAGATGAAATCTAGTTTAGATGCAAATTTCTGTAATGTGCTCAATCTTACTTCATCCATTAATGGCCATGTGCTTTCCCAAAATAGGAGAATGAATGCCATAGAAAGGAAATTTGCTCTTTTCTTTCCTACTGCCAAAGATGGCAATACCTAAAATCTATCTTCGCTTTTATGCCTAGCTAGGGGCGTTAAACGATGGCGCTTGTTGGGAGGCAACCCAATTTTATTTTTTAGTTTTTTGTGTTTTTCTTCTGTTAGGGAATAAATAACCCATCTACCTTCTGTTTGGATGTGGTTTTGTGTTTTAGTTAGTGTTTGTGCCAAGCTAGACCTATTGGATCTTCTTGGATGATAGTTATTTGATCTTGCTGTAATTTCCAGAAACTTTGCGCTCAGTGCCCGAATTATTAAATATCACCAGAACGTGATAAAATACTGATTCCAATTTCTGCTGATCAATAAACAAATTGTCTAGGTCGTCTAATTTTGGTAGAGTTTTTGGAGTTCCAAAACTTTGCGTTAGTTACAGATTACTACAGACTGTTCTGTTTTTGACAGATTCTGTTTTTGTGTGTTGTTTGCTTATTTTGATGAATCTATGGCTAGTAAAATAGTTTATAATCCATAGAGAAGTTGGAATACAGTAGGTTTAACACCAATATAAATAAATAATGAGTTCATTACAGTACCTTGAAGTGGTTTTATGTTTTCTTTCTCTAACGGAGCTCACGAGATTTCTATTGAGTTTTGTGTTGTGAAGTTTTCAAGTTTTGGGTGAAATCTTTTGATGGATTATGGAACAAAGAGTGGCAAGAGCCTAAGCTTGGGGATGCACATGGCACCCCAAGATAATCCAAGGACACCAAAAAGTCAAAGCTTGGGGATGCCCCGGAAGGCATCCCCTCTTTCGTCTACTTCCATCGGTATTTTACTTGGAGCTATATTTTTAGTCACAAACATGATATGTGTTTTGCTTGGAGCGTCTTGTATTATTTATGTCTTTGTTTGCTAGTGTTCCACAATCATCCTTGCTGTACACACCTTTTGAGAGATCCATATATGAATTAAAATTTGACAGAATACTCTATGTGCTTCACTTATATCTTTTGAGCTATGTAGTTTTGCTCTATGTGCTTCACTTATATCTTTTGAGCGTGATAATTTTGCTCTATGTGCTTCACTTAGATCTTTTAGAGCACGGTGGTGGATTTGTTTTAGAGAAACTATTGATCTCTCATGCTTCACTTATATCATTTTGAGAGTCTTAATAGCATGTTAAATTGCTTAATAATAATATGCTTGGTATTCAAGATTTGTGAAACTTTCTTTTTGAGTGCGTTGAATACTAAGAGAAGATTGAAACATGATAATTGTTTTGAGATATGGAGGTGATAATATTAGAGTAATGCTAGTTGAGTAGTTGTGAATTTAAAGAATACTTGTGTTGAAGTTTGTGATTCCCGTAGCATGCACGTATGGTGAACCATTATGTAACGAAGTCGGGGCATGAGGTGTTTATTGATTGTCTTCCTTATGAGTGGAGGTCGGGGACGAGCGATGGTCTTTTCCTACTAATCTATCCCCCTAGGACCATGCACGTAATACTTTGCTTTGATAACTTCTAGATTTTTGCAATAAGTATATGAGTTCTTTATGACTAATGTTGAGTCCATGGATTATATGCACTTTTTCCTATCCTTCCACCATTGCTAGCCTCTCTAATATCGCGCACCTTTCACCGGTATCATACACCCACCATATACCTTCCTCAAAACAGCCACCATACCTACCTATCATGGCATTTCCATAGCCATTCCGAGATATATTTCCATGCAACTTTCCACCGTTCCGTTTATTATGACCATTGTTGAGGAAATCGTTAACTGGTAACTGCTCGGTTGGCTGGCGAGTAGGGGATTAATAGGCTAATCGGCAAGTTAATTGGCCATTTAATCAATTAATCGGACGATTTATCAGTTTATCGGCTACTCGGTGACCCTATGAGTAGGGATTAATCGGCAAGTTAACTGGTTAATCGGATGAATTCTTGAACAGGGATTATGACACGCTCCATCACCGTCATATTGCTAGCGTGATCATGTAGTTGACATTGTATTTGTGCCAAAGCCACCATTCATAATTATTTCATACATGTCACTCTTGATTCATTGCATATCCCGGTACACCGCCGGAGGCATTCATATAGACTCATATCTTGTTCTAAGTATCGAGTTGTAATTGTTGAGTTGTAAGAAAAATAAAAGTGTGATGATCATCATTTTTAGAACATTGTCCCAAGTGAGGAAAGTATGATGGAGACTATGATTCCCCCACAAGTCGGGATGAGACTCCGGACGAAAAAAAAGAGGCCATAAAAAAAGCGAAAAGGCCCAAATAAAAAAAGAGAGAGAAAAAGAGAGAAGGGACAATGTTACTATCCTTTTGCCACACTTGTGATTCAAAGTAGCACCAAGATCTTCATGATAGAGAGTCTCTCATTATATCACTTTCATATACTAGTGCGAATTTTTCATTATAGAACTTGGCTTGTATATTCCAATGATGGGCTTCCTCAAATTGCTCTAGGTCTTCGTGAGCAAGCGAGTTGGATGCACACCCACTTAGTTTCTTTTGTTGAGCTTTCATATACTTATAGCTCTAGTGCATCCATTGCATGGCAATCCCTACTCACTCACATTGATATCTATTAATGGGCATCTCCATAGCCCATTGATACGCCTAGTTTATGTGAGACTATCTTCCCCTCCTTTTGTCTTCTCCACAACCACCATTCTATTGCACATATAGTGCTATATCCATGGCTCACGCTCATGTATTGCGTGAAGATTGAAAAAGTTTTGAAAATGTTAAAGTATGAAACAATTGCTTGCCTTGTCATCGGGGTTGTTGAAAGCACAAGTGCTCCCTAGGTGGTTTTGATAATTGATGAAAACATATCTCTTGTTGGACTAACGTTTTCATTTAGTATGTTTCAGATAAGTTCAACAATGGAGTGGCATGGACTAAAGGTTGTGGGAACTCCTTCAAGATGCTAAGGACAAAAGGATTGGCTAAAGCTTCAAGCTCAAGACTCTTCATTTCATATTTTAGTGATCCAAGATCACATTGAGTCTTTAGGAAAAGCCAATACTATCAAGGAGGGATGAGGTGTTGCTTAATGAGCCTCTTGCTTCATGTGCTTAATGATATGCTCCAAAATCATCAGCTATTTTCCCACTTCCACATTTGACCTAAAACCCAAAGCCAAACTCGGACCTACCGATTATTCCTATCCGGCGCCACCGAGTTTCACTTGTCATAGCCACTGCCAGAAACCCTAATCAGTTCGGTCTCACCGATGGGATCTCGGTCTCACCGAGATGGGCTTGCAAACTCTCTGTTACCTATTGCAATATTCTCGGTCCCACCGAGATATGCAATCGGTCCCACCGAGTTTGCTTGGCCAACTCTCTGTTTCACTTATTACCCAAATCGGTCCCACCGAGTTTGAGTAATCGGTCAAACTGAGTTTTGGATTTACCCTAACCCTAGCACATCGATCCCACCGAGTTGATTCAGTCGGTCCCACCGAGAATCTCTAACGGTCACTAGGTTTCCTATTTCGGTCTGACTGAGTTTGTTGATTCGGTCCCACCGAGATTGGTAAATCGTGTATAACGGTTGGATTTTGTGTGGAGGCTATATATACCCCTCCACCTCCTCTTCATTCGTGGAGAGAGCCATCAGACTAAGCCTACACTTCTAGCATCCTATTTCTGAGAGAGAACTACCTACTCATGTGTTGAGGCCAAGATATTCCATTCCTACCATATGAATCTTGATCTCTAGCCTTCCCCAAGTTGCTTTCCACTCAAACCTTCTTTCCACCAGATCCAAATCCTATGAGAGAGAGTTGAGTGTTGGGGAGACTATCATTTGAAGCACAAGAGCAAGGAGTTCATCATCAACACACCGTTTGTTACTTCTTGGAGAGTGGTGTCTCCTAGATTGGCTAGGTGTCACTTGGGAGCCTCCGACAAAATTGTGGAGTTGAACCAAGGAGTTTGTAATGGCAAGGAGATCGCCTACTTCGTGAAGATCTACCGCTAGTGAGGCAAGTCCTTCGTGGGCGATGGCCATGGTGGGATAGACAACGTTGCTTCTTCGTGGACCCTTCATGGGTGGAACCCTCCGTGGACTCGCGCAACCGTTACCCTTCGTGGGTCGAAGTCTCCATCAACGTGGATGTAGGATAGCACCACCTATCCAAACCACGGGAAAAACATCCGTGTCTCCAATTGCGTTTGAATTCTCCAAACCCTTCCCTTTACATTCTTGCAAGTTGCATGCTTTACTTTCCGCTGCCTATACACTCTTTGCATCCTTGCTTGATATGTATTGTGAATGTTGAAATTATGCCTAAACTCCACTTAAACCGAAAAGCTTAAAAATTGCAACTTTAGCATTAAGTGTCTAATCACCCCCCTCTAGACACATCTACTTCAAGGTCCTACAAGTGGTATCAGAGCCTTGGTCTCCATTGCCTTGGTTTAATCACCATTGGAGGAAGATGGATGTGTCTACTTTAGGGAGTCTTAGACATAGAGTGCCTATTCTTGATGGAGCGTATTTTCATAAGTGGAAAAATGAGATGCTTGTAATCTTCAATCAATATCATTTGAACAAGAATATTGCTAGTCCTTGTGCACCTCATATTGATCCTTTGCATCCTACCCTAGATGAAGATATTGACATGATTCGCAATCTTAGAACTATTGAGCTCATCATTAGAGGATTGCCCAAAAATTTGATTGCTAGTTTGCCTACTCTTAATTGTGCCTATACTATATGGAAATTTCTAGAGGAATGATTTCTCGATCATTCCTTTAAAAATTTGGATGAAATTCTCCATAAATCTATTGCCTTGAGTAAGATGAACTCTAGTGATCCTAGTTTTGGTGATTGTCTATTTGAGCTTACCAATCTCAAGCATGCTAAAGGAGATGTTGGAATCATTAGTGATATCATATTCGAAGCTATAAGAATTCATAAAAGTGACCACTTTCATGATCATTTATCTAATGAATTACCCTCTCTAGGAAATGATGAGTCACAAGATCATGATGAACATGGATACTATGATGATGATGATGATGATGATAGTGACTTCGATCTTGATGATGCAATGAGACATTTTGGTCTTACGGAAAATCTTTGGGGATATGAATGAGGAGGAAAGGAATGGGTTCTTGATAGTGGATGTACTGATCATATGACTGGAGATGAAGAGATGTTCCGTGAGCTTGCTGAAAATGATGGCCCTCGGAAATATGTCACCTTTGGTGATAATTCAAAGGGTAAAGTGGTTGGCCTTGGTAAGGTGGACATCTCACATGATAGTTCCATTCAAAATGTCATGCTCGTTGAATCTCTCGGCTACAACTTACTTTCAGTATCTGGACTTGCTGATTTCGGTTTGAATGTCCTATTTACTGAGGTAGATTGCCAAGTATTTCGTCAAGACAATCATAAAATGGTCTTTACCGGTATGCATAGAGGTGATCTTTACATTGTCGATTTCTCTAAAAAGGCACAACCTAAAACTTGCTTTATTGCTAAATCCTCAAAAGGTTGGTTGTGGCATAGACGACTAGGTCACGTTGGCATGAGAAACCTTGACAAGCTTATTAAAGGAAATCATATCCTTGGAGTTAACGATGTCATATTTGATAAGGATAGACTTTGCAGTGCTTGTCAAGCAGGTAAACAAGTTGGAGGAAGGCATCCCGTGAAGAACATCATGACCACAAGGAGGCCACTCGAGCTACTTCACATGGATCTTTTTGGTCCCAACGCCTACAAGAGCCTCGGTGGAAATTCTTTTGGTCTAGTTATAGTTGATGATTTTTCAAGATTCACGTGGGTGTTCTTTCTTAATGACAAGTCACAGGTCCAGAAGATCTTCAAAAACTTCGCTAGAAAGGCCCAAAATCAGTTTGACGTGAAGATCAAGAAGGTTCGGAGTGACAACGGAACGGAGTTCAAGAACGCAAATGTGGACACCTTTCTTGACGAAGAAGGGATTTCACACGAGTTCTCAGCTATGTACACACCTCAACAAAATGGAGTTGTTGAGAGGAAGAACCGGACGCTCATCGAAATGGCAAGAACAATGCTTGATGAATACAAGACGCCGAAGCACTTTTGGGCAGAAGCGGTTGAGACAACTTGTCACGCAACAAACCGCTTGTATCTTCACAAGCTACTCGGCAAGACGGCATACGAGCTCCTCACCGGTAACAAACCCCAAGTTGGATACTTTCGAGTATTCGGCTCAAAGTGCTACATTCTTGATAAGCATCGTCGTTCAAAGTTTGCTACTAAATCTCATGAAGGTTTCCTACTCGGTTATGGCTCAAACTCTCACACTTACTGTGTCTACAACAATTTCACCCGAAAGGTTGAAGAGACGGTAGATGTGAAGTTTGATGAATCTAATGGCTCGCAAGTAGAGCAATTGCCAATTGATGTAGGAGACAAAGACCCTTCAGAAGCAATCCAAGACTTGTCCATAGGCAAAGTTCGTCCAATGGAGGTGAAGGAGAGTACTTCATCCGTCCAAGTGGAAGCTTCTACTTCACGACAAGGTGAACCAAGAATTGATATGGAAGCATCCACAAGCGGGACACACCAAGATGAAGAAGACAATGAAATGCATCAAGACGAACATCAACAACCTCCTTCTCCACCACGACAAGAGAACGATGACGTCAACAATGAAGAAGGCCAAGAAGAAGAACAAGATGAAGAAGATGTTCAACGAAGACCCAAGCAAAAGCTCTCACGAGTTCGAGCAAGAATTGCCAAAGATCATCCCGTCGAGCAAATCTTCAATGATATACAAACCGGGAGAATCACTCGCTCAAAGACTCGTTTAGCTAACTTTTGTGAAAACTATTCATTCATCTCTAGCATTGAACCCATGAAGGTTGAAGAAGCATTGGAAGATCCGGATTGGATAAACGCTATGCATGAAGAGCTACACAACTTTGAAAGAAACCAAGTTTGGACATTGGTTGAGAAGCCCGACAACAACCACAACATCATTGGTACCAAATGGGTGTTTCGCAACAAGCAAGATGAAGATGGACAAGTGGTTCGCAACAAAGCACGTCTCGTCGCCCAAGGGTACACACAAGTCGAAGGTATGGACTATGGTGAGACATATGCTCCTGTTGCTAGACTTGAGTCCATTCGCATCTTACTTGCCTATGCTAATCACCATAACATCACCTTGTACCAAATGGACATTAAAAGTGCTTTTCTAAATGGTGAAATAGAGGAGGAAGTTTATGTCAAACAACCTCCCGGCTTTGTCAATCCTAAGAAACCTAATCATGTTTTCAAACTTCACAAAGCTCTTTATGGTCTTAAACAAGCTCCTAGAGCATGGTATAAATGCTTGACCAAGTTCCTTATTGCAAGCGGTTTTGAAATTGGTAAAATTGATTCTACTCTTTTTACTAAAAGGGTTAATGGAGAACTATTTGTATGCCAAATTTATGTTGATGATATCATATTTGGTTCAACTAACCCTCTCTTTAGTGAAAAGTTTGGAAAGCTAATGTTAGAGAAGTTTGAGATGTCTATGATGAGTGAACTCAAATTCTTTCTCAGTTTGCAAATCAATCAAACTAAGGAAGGTACATTTGTCTCTCAAACAAAGTACGCCAAGGACTTATTCAAGAAGTTCAATATGCAAGAATGCAAAGGTATGTCTACACCCATGCCTACTAGTGGACATAATGATTTGACCAAAGATGGTGAACCGGTTGATCAAAAGGTTTATCGCTCTATGATTGGTTCATTGTTATACCTATGTGCTTCACGTCCCGATATTATGCTAAGTGTGTGCATGTGTGCACGATATCAAGCTTCTCGTAAAGAATGTCATCTTAAGGCCGTGAAAAGGATAGTTAGATACTTAATTCATACACCAAACTTTGGCATTTGGTATCCTAAGAAGTCTTCTTTTGATCTTGTTGGCTATTCCGACTCGGATTATGCCGGAGACAAGGTTGATAGAAAGTCCACTTCGGGTACTTGTCAATTTCTTGGTAGATCTCTCGTGTCTTGGTCCTCCAAGAAACAAAACTCGGTATCCTTATCCACCGCCGAAGCGGAATACATTGCCGCTGGTTCATGTTGTGCTCAATTACTTTGGATGACCCAAAAACTCTTAAAGACTATGGGATCTATGTGAAACATGTTGCACTGCTTTGTGACAATGAAAGTGCTATCAAAATTGGTCATAATACTGTACAACATTCTCGAACTAAGCATATTGAAGTTCGTCATCATTTCATTCGAGATCATGTTGCTAAGGGTGACATTAATCTTAAGCATGTTCGCACCGATAAGCAATTAGCGGATATATTCACTAAACCACTTGATGAGAAAGTGTTTTGCAGGTTGAGAGGAGAATTGAACATTATTGATGCCTCGAACTTGGAGTAGGAACTCCTTTGGATACATGCAAGACATGAGCTTATGACTAATCCATGATATATCTCTTATGATGACTATCTTATGTCTTGGATATATTTGTACCTTGCATGTTGTCTAACCCATGTAGGTGCTTGGTTGAATCTAATTCCATGAGATTGCAACTCACTCACATCTTGAGCAATCTCTACATCACCAAGTCTCTACACAATGGTGGTTGAAGACAAGGAAGCACAAAACCATTCAAACATATCCTTTGACAAATTCTATGTTGAGCTTCATGATTGTCATTTTTGGATACACAAGTGCTCTTCCTTGCAAGAACTAACCCATGTAGGAATATGAACTCAAACTCCAAGTGGTGCTCCCAACTCTTGATGAGCTACATCAACCTTGAGAACCCACACAAGTTCAACTACATGAGCAAGAACCACACCACCACCCAAGGTATGTTATTCCATCTTAGAGAAGCTTTACTCCAAGACATGAGTCAAAGGAACTCAACAAGATGTGAATACATCAAGATGCTTAAACGAAAAATGGTAACCCCATTTTGAGCCTAAACGATGAGTATGACCTATGATTAAGTGTTCTCACTTGACTCCTAAGACAATATACTCTAACATAGGTGACTATGTCACCGCCCAACTCTAGATGAAGTTCTCTTGTGTTCTTTCTTTGTGTTATTTCATTTGTCTCATGCATGTTGATTTTCTTTCTCTTTTTCAAAAACAAAAACAAAAAAAACCTTCATCTAGATCTTTCAATTTCTTCTCTTTTCTTTTTGTTTTTGTTCTGCATTCTCTGCATTTAATTCCTTGCAAATTCTTCAGGTAATTCATTGCAAATCTTTGTGAGATCCTACATGTCTAGTGAGCTGAGGTGACAAGTGTTTTTCTCTGTGTAAACTCGGTTTCACCGACTTGTAATTTTTGGTCCAACCGAATCTTTTCGGTACCACCGAAACATGCCACTCGGTGCCACCGACTTTGCAACAGGAAAAACAGTTTGCCACTTGTTCTATATTTCTTCTAATCCAGCTCTACTCAATGAATCTTGTCCTCTTCAAGCATCACAATTTTATCCATTGCTTTGTGCTGAGTCTCAAGGACCAAACCTATACGACGGATTCCAGAAAGCCCTTCTTGGAAATTGATGTCAAAGGGGGAGAGAGAGATCACATCAAAGCGTGTAGGAAAGAGAGATCACGTCAAGGGGGAGAAAAAGTCTCAAGGACCAAACCTACAAGAGAGAAAGTATTAAGGGGGAGAAAGAGATTTCCAGGGGGAGAGAAAATACTGAAGGATCCCAGATGCTTGAGGTTCAAGAGGAGAGATGTCACATGTGTTTTTAGGGGGAAAGACATGTTCATTTGTATCATTCAGCTCTGACTTTCTGTTCCCTATCTTCTCCCAATATCCCATGAAAGATTCAGGGGGAGCAAGACACCTAAGGGAAAGGAATCAGTCAAATTCATTGCATATCTTTACTCTTGGGGACATGTTGAATTCAATGTAGTACCTAGTACTTACTCTCTACATGTCATCCCAGTCTTGGTATTCTTGTGGTTTCTTTTGTTTGCTCTGGCTAGTGGATGTACCTGTGTTATCTAACTTTGTTTGTGCAGGTTCATTCTATCCTAAGCCAACTCAAAGACTACAAGGTATGTGTATGCATCAAAATCATGAGTATGAGGAGTTCTTGCTTATGTACATACTATTTGCAAGAAGGACTCATGAGCATGAAGGTATTTTCCTTGATAATCTTTTGCTCTGATGCATATGGCCAGGATACATGTAACACATTGCCTACTCTGTCATGATTATGCTTTCACATGCTTCTATATTTTATATTCATATGATTGCACACATGTAGGGGGAGCCTATGGTTGTTACATGTCCTTCCAAAGCTTTACTTGATGTTCTTTATATCTTTATCTAAAGCTTTGATGTATGTTGCCATCAATTACCAAAAAGGGGGAGATTGAAAGCACAAGTGCTCCCTAGGTGGTTTTGATAATTGATGACAACATATCTCTTGTTGGACTAACGTTTTCATTTAGTATGTTTCAGATAAGTTCAACAATGGAGTGGCATGGACTAAAGGTTGTGGGAACTCCTTCAAGATGCTAAGGACAAAAGGATTGGCTAAAGCTTCAAGCTCAAGACTCTTCATTTCATATTTTAGTGATCCAAGGTCACATTGAGTCTTTAGGAAAAGCCAATACTATCAAGGAGGGATGAGGTGTTGCTTAATGAACCTCTTGCTTCATGTGCTTAATGATATGCTCCAAAATCCTCAGCTATTTTCCCACTTCCACATTTGACCTAAAACCCAAAGCCAAACTCGGACCTACCGATGATTCCTATCCGGCGCCACCGAGTTTCACTTGTCATAGCCACTGCCAGAAACCCTAATCAGTTCGGTCTCACCGATGGGATCTCGGTCTCACCGAGATGGGCTTGCAAACTCTCTGTTACCTATTGCAATATTCTCGGTCCCACCGAGATATGCAATCGGTCCCACCGAGTTTGCTTGGCCAACTCTCTGTTTCACTTATTACCCAAATCGGTCCCACCGAGTTTGAGTAATCGGTCAAACCGAGTTTTGGATTTACCCTAACCCTAGCACATTGGTCCCACCGAGTTGATTCAGTCGGTCCCACCGAGAATCTCTAACGGTCACTAGGTTTCCTATTTCGGTCTGACCGAGTTTGTTGATTCGGTCCCACCAAGATTGGTAAATCGTGTGTAACGGTTGGATTTTGTGTGGAGGCTATATATACCCCTCCACCTCCTCTTCATTCTTGTAGAGAGCCATCAGACTAAGCCTACACTTCCAGCATCCTATTTCTGAGAGAGAACTACCTACTCATGTGTTGAGGCCAAGATATTCCATTCCTACCATATGAATCTTGATCTCTAGCCTTACCCAAGTTGCTTTCCACTCAAACCTTCTTTCCACCAGATCCAAATACTATGAGAGAGAGTTGAGTGTTGGGGAGACTATCATTTGAAGCACAAGAGCAAGGAGTTCATCATCAACACACCGTTTGTTACTTCTTGGAGAGTGGTGTCTCCTAGATTGGATAGGTGTCACTTGGGAGCCTCCGACAAAATTGTGGAGTTGAACCAAGGACTTTGTAAGGGCAAGGAGATCACCTACTTCGTGAAGATCTACCGCTAGTGAGGCAAGTCCTTCATGGGCGATGGCCATGGTGGGATAGACAAGGTTGCTTCTTCGTGGACCCTTCGTGGGTGGAGCCCTCCGTGGACTCGCGCAACCGTTACCCTTCGTGGGATGAAGTCTCCATCAACGTGGATGTAGGATAGCACCACCTATCCGAACCACGGGAAAAACATCCGTGTCTCCAATTGCGTTTGAATTCTCCAAACCCTTCCCTTTACATTCTCGCAAGTTGCATGCTTTACTTTCCGCTGCCTATACACTCTTTGCATACTTGCTTGATATGTATTGTGAATGTTGAAATTATGCCTAAACTCCATTTAACCGAAAAAGCTTAAAAATTGCAACTTTAGCATTAAGTGTCTAATCACCCCCCTCTAGACACATCTACTTCAAGGTCCTACAGTTATGCATGATTTAAGTACTTTGTGTGGTGAAGATGGAGCATAGCCAGACTATATGATTTTGTAGGGATGACTTTCTTTGGCCATGTTATTTTGAGAAGACATAATTGTTTTATTAGTATGCTTGAAGCATTATTATTTTCTACGTCAATATAAACCTTTTTCTTGAATCTTTCGAATCTGAATATTCATACCACAATTAAGAATATTTGCATTGAAATTATGCCAAGTAGCACTCCGCATCAAAAATTCTCTTTTTATCATTTACCTACTCGAGGACGAGCAGGAATTACGCTTGGGGATGCCTGATACGTCTCCAACGTATCTATAATTTTTGATTGCTCCATGCAATATTATCTACTATTTTGGACTATATTGGGCTTTATTTTCCACTTTTATATTATTTTTGGGACTAACCTATTAACCGGAGGCCCAGCCCAGAATTGCTGTTTTTTGCCTATTTCAGAGTTTCGGAGAAACAGAATATCAAACGGAATAAAATCTTCGGGAACATGATTTTCTCACCGAACGTGATCCAGGAGACTTGGACCCTACTCCAAGAAGTACCGGAGGTGGTCACGAGGGTGGGGGGCGCCCCCCCCCCCTACAGGGCGCGCCCCCTGCCTCATGGGCCCCTCGGTGCTCCTCCGATGTACTCCTTCCTCCTATATATACCTACGTACCCCCAAACGATCAGAACAGGAGCCAAAAACCTAATTCCACTGCCGCAACCTTCTATATCCACGAGATCCCATCTTGGGGCCTGTTCCGGAGCTCCGCCGGAGAGGACCGTCATCACGAAGGGCTTCTACATCATCATAGCCTCTCTGATGAAGTGTGAGTAGTTTACCTCAGACCTTCGGGTCCATAGTTAGTAGCTAGATGGCTTCTTCTCTCTTTTTGGATCTCAATACAAAGTTCTCCCCCTTTCTCGTGGAGATCTATTCGATGTAATCTTCTTTTTGCGGTGTGTTTGTTGAGACCGATGAATTGTGGGTTTATGATCAAGTCTATCTATGAATAATATTTGAATCTTCTCTGAATTCTTTTATATATGATTGGTTATCTTTGCAAGTCTCTTCGAATTATCAGTTTGGTTTGGCCTACTAGATTGGTTTTTCTTGCCATGGGAGAAGTGCTTAGCTTTGGGTTCGATCTTGCGGTGTCCTTTCCCAGTGACTGAAGGGGCAGCAAGGCACGTATTGCATCGTAGCCATCGAGGATAACAAGATGGGGTTTATTTTATATTGCATGAATTTATCTCTCTACATCATGTCATCTTGCTTAAAGCGTTACTCTGTTTCTAACTTAATACTCTAGATGCATGCTGGATAGCGGTCGATGAGTGGAGTAATAGTAGTAGATACAGAATCGTTTCGGTCTACTTGTCACGGACGTGATGCCTATATACATGATCATGCCTAGATATTCTCATAACTATGCTCAATTCTGTCAATTGCTCAATAGTATTTTGTTCACCCACCGTAGAATACTTATGCTCTTGAGAGAAGCCACTAGTGAAACCTATGGCCCCCGGGTGTATTCTCATCATATCAATCTCCATCACTTTAATCTTGCTTTTCTTTTTACTTTGTCTTTTACTTTTTACTTTGCATATCTATATCAAAAATACTAAAAGCGTGATCTATCAGTTCTCACTCTCGTAAGTGACCGTGAAGGGATTGACAACCCCTAATCGCGTTGGTTGCGACTAGCTATCATTTTGTGCAGGTACGGGGGACTTGAGCATGGCCTCCTACTGGATTGATACCTTGGTTCTCAAAAATTGAGGGAAATACTTATGCTACTCTGCTGCATCATCCTCTCCTCTTCGGGGAAACCCAACGCAAGCTCAAGAGGTAGCACATCCCTCCACTCCGCACCTCCTGTTATTCTCTGCCGAGTGTAGGCCCACCCTGCACCCGAACCAGTCAAGTTTCCCACTCCTCTCCGTCTGCGACTCCACTGCTGCGTCTTCCCCATCTCCGGGTCATTCCAGTCTGGGGCCTCGCCGTCGTCCACCGCCTCGGTGCGCTCGGCACGGCGTGGTCAACATACGAGAGTCATCGGAAGAGGACTATACGTGGAGAGCCAGACGGTTGGGACCCACGAGGTCCATGGTCGCACGCAAGGAAAGTTCCTCCTTATTACACACTGTACGTGCACTATACGTGGGAAGGGCTTCTGTATTTCGCGAAAAAAATGTTCCCCCGCTGACAGGTCGGACCCACCAGCTATATCTTCGCACGCAAGGAAGTGCCTCCTTATTATGCACCAAAAATGAATACCCCCTGCTAGCTGGGACCCACCATAGTGGGTGGCTGACTTGTGGGCCTACTAAGTTGACGAGGATGGAGGGCTTTGTCAACTTAGTCAATATGAACGATTCTAACTCCGGTGACCGTACGATGTCCATCCAACGGCCATAGTGCTTCTTCAACCTCTTGTCTTCTTGCTCCAGCCACCCAAAGCAGCGCCGGTCATGCCACGTGCTCCTGCCTCTCGTGGCCGGCTGTGATGCCGCGGAGGCCTCACCACCCCCTACTACTCCCACCGCTGGCCCAGGCTATCCCTCTACTCACCCACACCCACTGTTATTCTGCGGCGACGGCAGCCTCACGCCGCAGCCGAACCAGTGAACCCTCATACTCCTCTCTGCGTGGGCATCCACTGCCGCGTCTTCCCCGGCTCCGCGTCGTCCCCTTCCTAGGCCTCGCCGTCGTCCACCACCTTGGTGCTCTCGGCGCGGCGTGGTGAATGTGGTCAACGACCGACTTCCATCGGAAGAGTACTGTACATGGAGAGGCTGACAGCTGGGTCCACGGCCACAGCCCACTTTTTTTGTGATTTGCCAAGTAAGTCGCTTTGTCAGGCCTGTTAGGCTGCAAATCTTTCAAGACGAGGAGAGCTTCATTCGGCTGGCTGAGAAAATGGCCTATCAGTAGTGAGAAATGGGTTGTACATTTTTAAAACACATCAAACCGGCAATTAGTTTCAAATATCTTTTTTTCATTTTGAGATTTTAAATTACATTAATTTTTATGCGTGGAGAATTAGTTGGATTTTATATTGATATACATTTATTTTTAAAATCAGTTTGAATGTGTGTCGAAATTTCGGGATTAAAAACAGTTCGGACCGCACCGAAATATGCAAAATTTTGAACTATTATTTTTTAACCATGGCCACAATATGGGCTGTAATGCTAATAAAAAGAATATGGGCTCCAAAAAAACCTTAAGAATTAGAAAATGGGCTGTAAATTACTAGAACTAACGGCAGATGGGCTCTATGCTGTTTTCCACAGATTTGAGGCTTTCCTAAAAAAAAGGTTGACGCACAAGCAGTGGCTGTTGGATGTCCACGAACGGCCGTTGTGCTTCTTCAATCTCTGCTCTTCCTGCTCCAGCCGCTCAAACAAGCGCCGGCGGGACTGCCTGCTCCCTCCTCCCCGCGGCCGGCAGTGCTGCCGCGCAGGCCTCACCGCCCCACCGTACTCCTATCGCTGGCCTAGCCATCCCTCTACTCACCCACACCTGCTGTTATTCTCCGGCGACGGCAGACGAACCAGTAAACCCTCGTACAGTCGTACTCCCCTCCGCGTGGGAAACAACTGCCGAGTCTTCCTTGCCTCCGTGTCGTTCCCTTCCTAGGCCTCGCTGTCGTCCACCGCCCTGGTGCTCTCGGCGCGGCCTGGTCAACATGGTCAACGACCGACATGCATCTGAAGTGGACTGTACGTGGAGAGGCCGACAGCTGGGTCCACAGCCGCACGCAAGGAAATGCCTCCTTATTACGCACAAAATAATGATTCCTCCACCTGACATCAGAGACCCACCGAAAGGGCCTCTGTATTTTGTGAAAAAAACATTACCGCCGCTGATAGCTCGGACCCACCAGCTATATCTTCGCACGCAAGGAAGTGCCTCCTTATTACGCACAAAAAAATGAATACTCCCCCTGTTAGCTGGGACCTAGTATAGTGGCAGGCTGACTTGTGGGCCTACTAAGTTGACGGGGACGGAGGGCTTTGTCAACTTAGTCAATATGCACGATTCTTGCTCCAGTGACCGTACGATGTCCATCCAATGGCCGTAGTGCTTCTTCAATCTCTGGTCTTCTTGCTCCAGCTGCCCAAACCAGCGCCGGTCGTGCCTCGTGCTCCTCCCTCCCGTGGCCGGCTGCGATGCGGCGGAGGCCTCACCGCCCCCTACTACTCTCACCGCTGGCCAGACCATCCCTCTACTCACCCACACCCCCTGTTATTCTGCGGCGACGGCAGCCTCACACTGCAGCGAACTAGTGAACCCTCGTACTCCTCTACGTGTGGGCATCAACTGCCGCGTCTTCCCCGGCTCCGCGTCGTCCCCTTCCTAGGCTTCGCCGTCGCCCACCGCCCTGGTGCTCTCGGTGCGGCGTGGTCAACGTGGTCAAGGAATGGCTTCCATCGGACGTGGACTGTACGTGGAGAGGCTGACAGCTACGTCCACGGCCGCAACAAGGAAGTGCCTCCTTATTACGTGCAAAATAATTATTCCTCCACCTGACAGCAGGGACCCACCGGACGGGCCACCGTTTTTCATGAAAAAAATGTTTCCCCCCTGACTGCTGGGACGGCCCAAAGAATGTCATGCAGCCGCGTCTCCGGCCTGCCCAGGACAAAACGCCCATTTTCTGCCATGATTTTTTTTCATAGAAGTAGGAGCCCACCACATCTATGATGATACCGGGTTTTGTCACAATTATCGTCATAGAAGTGTCATATGTATGACAGAAAAAAATTTCGTTCGGCCCAAAATGTCACGGATGTATCTTTTTTTTGTAGTGCTCCCCATGAACACGACGACGATGCAGTTTCTCCGTTGCAACCCAGCCATGTACACGAGCCCTGGCCGTACGTATGCGCGAGTAGGCGTTCGAGACCCTGCCCGTATGTACGTACGTGGCCCTATTTTCTTTCTTGCACACTGGCCGCTGTACGTACGTGTACATGCTATGTGCGCGCCTCTACTACGACACGTGCGCGCCTCTACATCGACCAGTATTTACGTACACGTTTGCGACTAGAATGACAATGCTACGTACGGTTCGACCAGGTGGGTCCCGACTGTCAGGCACTTCCTTGGGTGCGAAGATGTAACTGGTGGGTCCCAGCAGTCAGGGGGCGAATCATTTTTTTTGCCCGGACGCACTTCCTTGCGTGCGAAGATGTAGCTGGTGGGTCCCAGTAGTCAGGAGGAAACGTTTTTTTCATGAAATACGGTGGCCCATCCGGTGGGTCCCTGCTGTCAGGTGGAGGAATAATTATTTTGCGCATAATAAGGAGGCACTTCCTTGCTGCGGCCGTGGACCCAGCTGTCGGCCTCTCCATGTATATTCCACGTCCGATGCAAGCCGTTCTTTGACCATGTTGACCATGCCATGCCGAGAGCACCAGGGCGGTGGACGACGGCGAGGCCTAGGAAGGGGACGACGCAGAGCCGGGGAAGACGCGGCAGTGGAAGCCCGCTCGGAGAGGAGTACGAGGGTTCACTGCTTCGGCTGCGGTGTGAGGCTGCCTTCGCCGCAGAATAACAGGGGGTGTGGATGAGTGGAGGGATGGCCTGGCCAGCGGTGGGAGTAGTAGGGGCGGTGAGGCCTCCGTGACAGCACAGCCGACCACGGGTGGCAGGAGCACGAGGCACGACTTGCGCTGGTTTGGGCGGCTGGAGCAAGAAGACCAGAGGTTGAAGAAGCACTACGACCGTTGGATGGACATCGTACGGTCACTGTAGCTAGAATCATGAATATTGACTAAGTTGACAAAGCCCTCCGTCCCCGTCAACTTAGTAGGCCCACAAGTCAGCCTGCCACTATACTGGGTCCCAGCTAACAGGGGGAGTATTCAAATTTTTGTGCATAATCAGGAGGCACTTCCTTGCGTGCGAAGATATAGCCGGTGGGTCCAAGCTATCAGCGGCGGTAACGTTTCTTTCGCAAAATACAGAGGCCCTTTCGATGGGTCCCAGATGTCAGGTGGAGGAATCATTATTTTGCGCGTAATAAGGAGGCATTTCCTTCCGTGCGGCTGTGGACCCAGCTGTCAGCCTCTCCACGTACAGTCCACTTCAAATGCACGTCGGTCGTTGACCATGTTGACCCGGCTGCGCCGAGAGCACCAGGGCGGTGGACGACGGTGAGGCCTAGGAAGGGAACGACACGGAGCCAGGGAAGAGTCAGCAGTTTTTTCCCACGCGGAGGGGAGTACGACTATACGAGGGTTTACTGGTTCGTCTGCCGTCACTGGAGAATAACAGTAGGTGTGGGTGAGTAGAGGGATGGCTAGGCCAGCGATGGGAGTACGGTGGGGCGGTGAGGCCTGCGCGGCAGCATAGCCGGCCGCGGGGAGGATAGAGCAGGCAGTCCCGCCGACGCTTGTTTGAGCGGCTGGAGCAGGAAGAGCAGAGATTGAAGAAGCACGACGGCCGTTGGATGGACATCCAACAGTGACTGCTTGTGTGTCAACCTTTTTTTAGGAAAGCCTCAAATCTGTGGAAAACATCATACAACCCATCTACCATTATTTCTAATAATTTACAGCCCATTTGCTAATTCTTAAGGTTTTTTGGAGCCCATATTCTTTTTGTTAGCATATTTCGGTGCGGTCTGAACTGTTTTTAATCCTGAAATTTCGATTCACATTCAAACTGATTTTAAAAATAAATGTATATCAATATAAAATCTGACAAATTGTCCACGCATAAAAATCAATGCAATTTAAAATCTAGAAATGAAAAAAGAAATTTGAAACTAATTGCTGGTTTGATGTGTTTTAAAAATGTACATCCCATTTTCTCGGCCAGCCAAATGAAGCTCTCCTCGTCTTGAAAGATTTGCAGCCCAACAGGCATGGCAAAGCGACTTGCTTGGCAAATCAAAAAAAAACTGGGCTGTGGCCGTGGACCCAGCTGTCAACCTCTCCACATACAGTACTCTTCTGATGGAAGTCGGTCATTGACCACATTGACCACGCCGCGTCGAGAGCACCAAGGCGATGGACGACAGCGAGGCCTAGGAAGGGGCGACGCGGAGCGGGGGAAGACGCGGCAGTGGATGCCCACGCAGAGAGGAGTATGAGGGTTCACTGGTTCGGCTGCGGTGTGAGGCTGCCGTCGCCGCAGAATAACATGGGGTGTGGGTGAGTGGAGGGATGGCCTGGCCAGCGGTGGGAGCAGTATGGGGGCGGTGAGGCCTCCGCGGCAGCACAGCCGGCCATGAGAGGCAGAAGCAGGCGGCACGACCGGTGCTGCTTTGCGCGGCTGGACCAAGAAGACCAGAGGTTGAAGAAGCACTATGGCCGTTGGATGGACATCGTACGGTCACTAGAGTTAGAATCGTTCATATTGACTAAATTGACAAAGCCCTCTGTCCCCGTCAACTTAGTAGGCCCACAAGTCAGCCACCCACTATTGTGGTTCCCAGCTACCAGGGGGTATTCATTTTTTTATGCGTCATAAGGAGGCACATCCTTGCGTGCGAAGATATAGCTGGTGGGTCCGACCTTTCTGCGGGGGGAACGTTTTTTTCGCGAAATACAGAAGCCCTTCCCATGGGTCCATTGTTGGAAATATGCCCTAGAGGCAATAATAAAAGCATTATTATTATTCCTTGTTCATGATAATTGTCTTTATTCATGCTATAATTGTGTTATCCGGAAATCGTAATACATGTGTGAATAATAGACACCAACATGTCCCTAGTAAGCCTCTAGTTGACTAGCCCGTTGATCAACAGATAGTCATGGTTTCCTGACTATGGACATTGGATGTCATTGATAACGAAATCACATCTTTAGGAGAATGATGTGATGGACAAGACCCAATCCTAAACATAGCATAAGATCGTATAGTTCGTTTGCTAGAGTTTTTCCAATGTCAAGTATCCTTTCCTTAGACCATGAGATCGTGTAACTCCCGGATACTGTAGGAGTGCTTTGGGTGTACCAAACGTCACAACGTAACTGGGTGACTATAAAGGTATACTACGAGTATCTCCGAAAGTGTCTGTTGGGTTGACACGGATCAACACTGGGATTTGTCACTCCGTATGACAGAGAGGTATCACTGGGCCCACTCGGTAATGCTTCATCATTATGAGCTCAAAGTGACCAAGTGTCTGGTCACGGGATCATGCATTACGGTAGGAGTAAAGTGACTTGCCGGTAACGAGATTGAACAAGGTATTGGGATACCGACGATCGAATCTCGGGCAAGTAACATACCGATTGACAAAGGGAATTGTATACGGGATTGCTTGAATCCTCGACATCATGGTTCATCCGATGAGATCATCAAGGAGCATGTGGGAGCCAACATGGGTATCCATATCCCGCTGTTGGTTATTGACCAGAGAGCAATCTCGGTCATGTCTACATGTCTCCCGAACCCGTAGGGTCTACACACTTAAGGTTCGGTGACGCTAGGGTTGTTGGGATATGTATATGCAGTAACCCGAATGTTGTTCGGAGTCCCGGATGAGACCCCGGACGTCACGAGGAGTTCCGGAATGGTCCGGAGGTAAAGATTTATATATGGGAAGTCTTGTTTTGGTCGCCGGAAAAGTTTCGCGCATTATCGGTACTGTACCGGGATTGCCGAAAGGGGTCCGGGGGTCCACCAAGGGGGTCCACCTGCCCCGGGGGGCCACATGGGCTGTAGGGGTGTGCGCCTTGGCCTATATCGGCCAAGGGCACCAGCCCCAAGAGGCCCATGCGCCAAGAGATAAGGGAAAGGAAGAGTCCTAAAGGGGGAAGGCACCTCCTAGTTGCCTTGGGGAGGATGGACTCCTCCCTGGCCGCACCCTTCCTTGGAGGAAGGGCCAAGGCTGCGCCCCCCTCTCCCTTGGCCCTATATATAGTGGGGGGAAGGGAGGGCAGCCGCACCTTTGCCTTTGGTGCCTCCCTCTCCCTCTCCAACACCTCCTCCTCCTCCATAGAGCTTGGCGAAGCCCTGCCGGAGTACTGCAGCTCCATCACCACCACGCCGTCGTGCTGCTGCTTGAGCCATCTTCCTCAACCTCTCCTTCCCCCTTGCTGGATCAAGAAGAAGGAGACGTCACGCTGACCGTACGTGTGTTGAACGCGAAGGTGCCGTCCGTTCGGCGCTAGGATCTCCGGTGATTTGGATCACGTCGAGGACGACTCCCTCATCCCCGTTCATTGAACGCTTCCGCTCGCGATCTACAAAGGTATGTAGATGGATCCGATCTCTCGTTGCTAGATGAACTCATAGATGGATCTTGGTGAAACCGTAGGAAAATTTTTGTTTTCTGCAATGTTCCCCAACAGTGGCATCATGAGCTAGGTCTATGCGTAGTTCTCTTTGCACGAGTAGAACACAATTTGTTGTGGGCGTAGATTTTGTCAACTTTCTTGCCGCTACTAGTCTTATCTTGCTTTAGCGGTATTGTGGGATGAAGCGGCCCGGACCAACCTTACACGTACGCTGACGTGAGACCGGTTCCACTGACTAACATGCACTAGTTGCATAAGGTGGCTGGCGGGTGTCTGTCTCTCCCACTTTAGTTGGAGCGGATTCAATGAAAAGGGTCCTTATGAAGGGTAAATAGAAGTTGACAAATCACGTTGTGGCTTTCACGTAGGTAAGAAAACGTTCTTGCTAGAACCCTATTGCAGCCACGTAAAACTTGCAACAACAATTAGAGGACGTCTAACTTGCTTTTGCAGCAAGTGTTTTGTGATGTGATATGGCCAAAGTTGTGATGAATGATGAATGATATATATGTGATGTATGAGATCATGTTCTTGTAATAGGAATCACGACTTGCATGTCGATGAGTATGACAACCGGCAGGAGCCATAGGAGTTGTCTTTATTTTTGTATGACCTGCATGTCATTGAGAAACGCCATGTAAATTACTTTACTTTATTGCTAAACGTGTTAGCCATAGTAGTAGAAGTAATAGTTGGTGAGCAACTTCATGGAGACACGATGATGGAGATCATGGTGTCATGCCGGTGACAGGATGATCATGGAGCCCCAAGATGGAGATCAAAGGAGCTATGTGATATTGGCCATATCATGTCACTATTATTATTTGATTGCATGTGATGTTTATCATGTTTTGTACATCTTGTTTACTTAGAACGACGGTAGTAAATAAGATGATCCCTCATAATAATTTCAAGAAAGTGTTCCCCCTAACTGTGCACCATTGCGACAGTTCGTTGTTCCGAAGCACCACGTGATGATCGGGTGTGATAGATTCCAACGTTCACATACAACGGGTGTAAGACAGATTTACACATGCAAACACTTAGGTTGACTTGACGAGCCTAGCATGTACAGACATGGCCTCGGAACACAGAAGACCGAAATGTCGAGCATGAGGCGTATAGAAGATACGATCAACATGAAGATGTTCACCGACGTTGACTAGTTCGTCTCACGTGATGATCGGACATGGCCTAGTTAACTCGGATTATGTTATACTTAGATGACTGGAGGGGTGTCTATCTGAGTGGGAGTTCATAATAATTTGATTAGATGAACTTAATTATCATGAACTTAGTCTAAAATCTTTACAATATGTCTTGTAGATCAAATGGCCAACGTTGTCCTCAACTTCAACGCGTTCCTAGAGAAAACCAAGCTGAAAGACGATGGCAGCAACTATACGGACTGGGTCCGGAACCTGAGGATCATCCTCATAGCTGCCAAGAAAGATTATGTCCTACAAGCACCGCTAGGTGACGCACCCGTCCCACAGAACCAAGACGTTATGAACGCTTGGCAAACATGTGCTGATGATTATTCCCTCGTTCAGTGCGGCATGCTTTACAGCTTAGAACCGGGGCTCCAAAAACGTTTTGAGAGACACGGAGCATATGAGATGTTCGAAGAGCTGAAAATGGTTTTCCAAGCTCATGCCCGGGTCGAGAGATATGAAGTCTCCGACAAGTTTTTCAGCTGTAAGATGGAGGAAAATCGTTCTGTCAGTGAGCACATACTCACAATGTCTGGGTTACATAACCGCTTGACTCAGCTGGGAGTTGATCTCCCGGATGACGCGATCATTGACAGAATCCTTCAGTCGCTTCCACCAAGCTACAAGAGCTTTGTGATGAACTTCAATATGCAGGGGATGGAAAAGACCATTCCTGAATTATTTGCAATGCTGAAATCAGCAGAGGTAGACGTCAAAAAGGAACATCAAGTGTTGATGGTGAATAAAACCACTAAGTTCAAGAAAGGCAAGGGTAAGAAGAACTTCAAGAAGGACGGCAAGGGAGTTGCCGTGCCCGGTAAGCAAGCTACCGGGAAGAAGCCAAAGAATGGACCCAAGCCCGAGACTGAGTGCTTTTATTGCAAGGGAAGTGGTCACTGGAAGCGGAACTGCCCCAAATACTTAGCGGACAAGAAGGCCGGCAAAACAAAAGGTATATGTGATATACATGTAATTGACGTGTACCTTACCAGTACTCGTAGTAGCTCCTAGGTATTTGATAGCAGTGCAGTTGCTTACATTTGTAACTCAAAGCAGTAGCTGCAGAATAAGCGGAGACTGGCGAAGGACGAGGTGACGATGCGCGTCGGGAATGGTTCCAAGGTCGATGTGATCGCCGTCGGCATGCTACCTCTACATTTACCTACGGGATTAGTTTTAAACCTCAATAATTGTTATTTAGTGCCAGCTTTGAGCATGAACATTGTATCGGGATCTCGTTTAATTTGAGATGGCTACTCATTTAAATCCGAGAATAATGGTTGTTCTATTTATATGAGAGATATGTTTTATGGTCATGCTCCGATGGTGAATGGTTTATTCTTAATGAATCTCGAGCGTAATGCTACACATGTTCATAGTGTGAATACCAAAAGATGTAAGGTTGATAATGATAGTCCCACATACTTGTGGCACTGCCGCCTTGGTCACATAGGTGTCAAACGCATGAAGAAGCTCCATGCAGATGGACTTTCAGAGTCTCTTGATTATGAATCATTTGACACGTGCAAACCATGCCTCATGGGTAAAATGACCAAGACTCCGTTCTCAGGAACAATGGAGCGAGCAACCAACTTATTGGAAATCATACATACTAATGTGTGCGGTCCAATGAGCGTTGAGGCTCGCGGTGGCTATCGTTATGTTCTCATCCTCACTGATTACTTGAGTAGATATGGGTATGTCTACTTAATGAAAGACAAGTCTGAAACCTTTGAAAAGTTCAAGGAATTTCAGAGTGAGGTTGAGAATCAACGTGACAGAAAAATCAAGTTTTTGCGATCAGATCGTGGAGGAGAATACTTGAGTCACGAATTTGGCACACACTTAAGAAAATGTGGAATAGTTTCACAACTCACGCCGCATGGAACACCTCAGCGTAATGGTGTGTCCGAACATCGTAATCGCACTCTGTTAGATATGGTGCGATCTATGATGTCTCTTACCGATTTACCGCTATCTTTTTGGGGCTATGCTTTAGAGACTGTCGCATTCACTTTAAATAGGGCTCCGTCGAAACCCGTTGAGACGACACCGTATGAATTATGGTTTGGGAAGAAACCTAAGCTGTTGTTTCTAAAAGTTTGGGGATGCGATGCTTATGTCAAGAAACTTGAACCTGAAAAGCTTGAACCCAAGTCGAAAAAATCCATCTTCATAGGATACCCTAAAGAAACTATTGGGTATACCTTCTACCTCAGATCCGAAGGCAAGATCTTTGTTGCCAAGAATGGATCCTTTCTAGAGAAAGAGTTTCTCTCGAATGAAGTAAGTGGGAGGAAAGTAGAACTTGATGAAGTATTACCTCTTGAACTGGAAAATGGCGCAACTCAAGAAAATGTTCCTGAGGTGCCTGCACCGACTAGAGAGGAAGTTAATGATGATGATCATGAAACTTCAGATCAAGTTGCTACTGAACTTCGTAGGTCCACAAGGACATGTTCCGCACCAGAGTGGTACGGCAACCCTGTCTTGGAAATCATGTTGTTAGACAACGGTGAACCTTCAAACAATGAAGAAGCGATGGCGGGCCCGGATTCCGACAAATGGCTAGATGCCATGAAATCCGAGATAGGATCCATGTATGAAAACGAAGTATGGACTTTGACTGACTTGCCCGTTGAGAGGCGAGCCATAGAAAATAAATGGATCTTTAAGAAGAAGACAGACGCGAATGGTAATGTGACCATCTATAAAGCTCAGCTTGTCGCTAAGGGTTATCGACAAGTTCAAGGGGTTGACTACGATGAGACTTTCTCACCGGTAGCCAACCTAAAGTCCGTCCGAATCATGTTAGCAATTGCCGCATTCTATGATTATGAGATATGGCAAATGGACGTCAAAACGGCATTCCTTAATGGTTTCCTTAAGGAAGAATTGTATATGATGCAGCCGGAAGGTTTTGTCGATCCTAAGAATGCTGACAAGGTGTGCAAGCTCCAAAGCTCGATTTATGGGCTGGTGCAAGCATCTCGGAGTTGGAACATTCACTTTGATGAGATGATCAAAGCGTTTGGGTACGCAGACTTATGGAGAAGCCTGCGTTTACAAGAAAGTGAGTGGGAGTTCTGTAGCATTTCTCATATTATATGTAGATGACATACTTTTGATGGGAAATGATATAGAACTCTTGGACAGCATTAAGGCCTACTTGAATAAGAGTTTTTCAATGAAGGACCTTGGAGAAGCTGCATATATATTAGGCATCAAGATCTATAGAGATAGATCAAGACGCCTCATAGGTCTTTCACAAAGCACATACCTTGATAAGATATTGAAGAAGTTCAATATGGATCAGTCTAAGAAGGGGTTCTTGCCTGTGTTACAAGGTGTGAAATTGAGCTCAGCTCAATGTCCGACCACGGCAGAAGATGTAGAAGAGATGAGTGTCATCCCCTATGCCTCAGCCATAGGTTCTATTATGTATGCCATGCTATGTACCAGACCTGATGTAAACCTTGCCGTAAGTTTGGTAGGTAGGTACCAAAGTAATCCCGGCAAGGAACACTGGACAGTGGTCAAGAATATCCTGAAGTACCTGAAAAGGACTAAGGAAATGTTTCTTGTTTATGGAGGTGACGAAGAGCTCGTCGTAAAGGGTTACGTCGACACTAGCTTTGACACAGATCTGGATGACTCCAAGTCACAAACTGGATACGTGTATATTTTGAATGGTGGGGCAGTAAGCTGGTGTAGTTGCAAGCAGAGCGTCGTGGCGGGATCTACATATGAAGCGGAGTACATGGCAGCCTCGGAGGCAGCGCATGAAGCAATTTGGGTGAAGGAGTTCATCACCGACCTAGGAGTCATACCCAATGCGTCGGGGCCAATCAAACTCTTCTGTGACAACACTGGAGCTATTGCACTTCCCAAGGAGCCCAGGTTTCATAAGAAGACCAGGCACATCAAGCGTCCCTTCAACTCCATTCGTGAAAATGTTCAAGATGGAGACATAGATATTTGTAAAGTACATACGGACCTGAATGTAGCAGATCCGTTGACTAAACCTCTCCCTAGAGCAAAACATGATCAACACCAGAATTCCATGGGTGTTCGATTCATCACAATGTAACTAGATTATTGACTCTAGTGCAAGTGCGAGACTGTTGGAAATATGCCCTAGAGGCAATAATAAAAGCATTATTATTATTCCTTGTTCATGATAATTGTCTTTATTCATGCTATAATTGTGTTATCCGGAAATCGTAATACATGTGTGAATAATAGACACCAACATGTCCCTAGTAAGCCTCTAGTTGACTAGCTCGTTGATCAACAGATAGTCATGGTTTCCTGACTATGGACATTGGATGTCATTGATAACGAGATCACATCTTTAGGAGAATGATGTGATGGACAAGACCCAATCCTAAAGATAGCATAAGATCGTATAGTTCGTTTGCTAGAGTTTTTCCAATGTCAAGTGTCCTTTCCTTAGACCATGAGATCGTGTAACTCCCGGATACTGTAGGAGTTCTTTGGGTGTACCAAACGTCACAACGTAACTGGGTGACTATAAAGGTATACTACGGGTATCTCCGAAAGTGTCTGTTGGGTTGACACGGATCAACACTGGGATTTGTCACTCCGTATGACAGAGAGGTATCACTGGGCCCACTCGGTAATGCTTAATCATTATGAGCTCAAAGTGACCAAGTGTCTGGTCACGGGATCATGCATTACGGTAGGAGTAAAGTGACTTGCCGGTAACGAGATTGAACAAGGTATTGGGATACCGACGATCGAATCTCGGGCAAGTAACATACCGATTGACAAAGGGAATTGTATACGGGATTGCTTGAATCCTCGACATCATGGTTCATCCGATGATATCATCAAGGAGCATGTGGGAGCCAACATGGGTATCCATATCCCGCTGTTGGTTATTGACCGGAGAGCAATCTCGGTCATGTCTACATGTCTCCCGAACCCGTAGGGTCTACACACTTAAGGTTCGGTGACGCTAGGGTTGTAGGGATATGTAAATGCAGTAACCCGAATGTTGTTCGGAGTCCCGGATGAGATCCCGGATGTCACGAGGAGTTCCGGAATGGTCTGGAGGTAAAGATTTATATATCGGAAGTCTTGTTTTGGTCGCCCGAAAAGTTTCGCGCATTATCTGTATTGTACCGGGAGTGCCGAAAGGGGTCCGGGGGTCCACCAAGGGGGTCCACCTGCCCCGAGGGGCCACATGGGCTGTAGGGGTGTGCGCCTTGGCCTATATGGGCCAAGGGCACCAGCCCCAAGAGGCCCATGCACCAAGAGATAAGGGAAAGGAAGAGTCCTAAAGGGGGAAGGCACCTCCTAGGTGCCTTGGGGAGGATGGACTCCTCCCTGGCCGCACCCTTCCTTGGAGGAAGGGCCAAGGCTGCGCCCCCCCCCCCTCTCCCTTGGCCCTATATATAGTGGGGGGAAGGGAGGGCAGCCGCACCTTTGCCTTTGGTGCCTCCCTCTCCCTCTCCAACACCTCCTCCTCCATAGAGCTTGGCGAAGCCCTGCCGGAGTACTGCAGCTCCATCACCACCACGCCGTCGTGCTGCTGCTTGATCCATCTTCCTCAACCTCTCCTTCCCCCTTGCTGGATCAAGAAGAAGGAGACGTCACGCTGACCGTACGTTAGTTGAACGCGGAGGTGCCGTCCGTTCGGCGCTAGGATCTCCGGTGATTTGGATCACGTCGAGTACGACTCCCTCATCCCCGTTCTTTGAACGCTTCCGCTCGCAATCTACAAAGGTATGTAGATGAATCTAATCTCTCGTTGCTAGATGAACTCATTGATGGATGTTGGTGAAACCGTAGGAAAATTTTTGTTTTCTGCAACGTTCCCCAACATCTAGCTGTAAGGTGGAGGAATCATTATTTTGCATGTAATAAGGAGGCATTTCCTTGCGTGCGACCATGGACCCAACTGTCAGATGTCGTTCATTAAACACATTGACCAGGCCGCGCCGAGAGCACCAGGGCATTGGACGACGACGAGGCCTAGGAAGGGAACGACACAGAGCCAAGGAAGACTCGGCAGTTGTTTCCGACGCGGAGGAGTACGAGGGTTTACTGGTTCGTCTGCCGTCCCCGGAGAATAACAGCAGGCGTGGGTGAGTAGAGGGATGGCTAGGCCAGCGATGGGAGTTTGGTGGGGCGGTGAGGCCTGCGCGGTAGCATAGCCGGCCACGGGAGGAGGGAGCAGGCAGTCCCGCCGGCGCTTGTTTGAGCGGCTGGAGCAGGAAAAGCAGAGATTGAAGAAGCACAACAGCCGTTGGATGGACATCCAACAGTCACTGCTCTCGTGTGCATTATTTCTAATAATGTACAGCCCATTTGCTAATTCTTAAGAATTTTTTTGGAGCCCATCTTCTTTTTGTTAGCATTACACCCCATATCGTGGCCACGGTTAAAAAGTATACGATTTTTTTGCACATTTCGGTGCGGTCAGCTGTTTTTAATCCTGAAATATCGATTCAAATTCAAACTATTTTGAAAAATAATTTATATAAATATAAAATCCAAATAATTGTCCATGCATAAAAATCAATGGAATTTAAAATCTTGTAATGAAAAAAAACTGAAACTAATTCCCGGTTTGATGTGTTTTAAAAATGTACAGCCCATTTCTGGGAAAACCGAATGAAACTCTCCTCGTCTTGAAAGATTTGCGGCCCAGCAGGGCTGATAAAGCAAGTAGGCCTCGTTTGGGTATTTCTTCAAAAAAAAAGAACGGGGCTAGCCATTTTCAGCAAGAAAAAAACACAACTGGGCTCATGATGTGGTAAACATAAATAAAACCCTGGCTAGACGGGCCACAGCCCCAGCACAGCCCCGTTGTTACTACTGGGTCCCTGGTGTTAGCCACTCGTAGTGTAGTTCTCTCGTTTATTGACTACGTTGACAACGGTGTGAGCCCCAGATGTCCAACTATTAGGAGGAACCACATTTTTGGGCTTGTAATATAGAGGCACTTGCTTGCGTACTGCCATGACGCTGGTGGGTCCCTACTGTCATCCTCTCCACGTATAGTCATCTCCTTGTTCCTCTTGGTTTTTTACGGCGTTGACAACACAAGTGGGCGGCGCACCACGCACGGCGAGCGAACCAAGGCCGCAAGGCGGAGGACGGCGACGAGGCCTCGGACGGAACGAACAGGAGCCGTGGAAGATGCGCCGGTCCAGTCGCAGGCAGAGGGGAGTACGATGGTTGACTGGTTCAGGTGCGGGTGCGTGTTGGGGCTGACGTTGCCGGAGAATAATAGGACGTGTGGGGGAATAGAGGGAGGGACTGGCCAATGTTGGAGGGTACATACGGTAGGGCAGCGGAGGCGCGGCTAGCCATGGGAGGCGGGAGCAGGCGGAGCCGACAGGGTGGTTTGGTTTGGGTGGCTGGAGGTAGAAGAAGACAAGAGATAGAAGATACATGACAGATGTTGGATTTCAATCCAACGGATGGTAGGCAGAATCGTTTGTTGACTGGCTAGTAAGTCGACACCACCTTAGATAGGCTATTTCCTCGCGGGTCCCAAATGTCAGAATCCAAATCTGTCACGGTCATGCAGCCCTTCCTATGAAAATTTACAGCCCATTTGTTGTGCTAGTTGGAAATAAGTTTGTGGGCACTGGTGGGGGCTAATCACTTGGCTTCTATAATGCACAGTGAGCTCAAGCAGCCGGCGAGAGTGATGTTACTTCCCTTGGTTAGGATTTGTTAGTTGTTACAATATTTCACTCTAAATTAAACGACTAGCAAGCCATGTGCCTTGCATCAAAGAAAATATGACAGTCACACCCGAGTTGAAAAGGGAAAGAACATCTAACTGCAGCTTACAAACTATACAAAAGCACAACGGTTAATTGTTCATCAGGTTTACAAAAAAACCCAGGTTGAAAAGGGCAACAACATCTAACTCCAGCACTATTTTTGGCAGTCACAGTCAAATGGATCGGTCAGGTCCATAGAATGAACATCATGGGTCGTAAAATTTATTGGATTATGACCACAATATGTTGTAAATAGAAGCCCGGCATGTTCAGAAGCTCTTTTTCCCACCTGAAACTCCTTTTTTTTGCTCTTCCACATACCCATCCGTCAAAACCATGCTGCTGATAAACTTAAGCCTGATGGACAATAGTAACCTCGCATTCAGCAGGAAGAATGTGACAAATCTAGTGTTTGCACGGTTGGCTACATATCATTCTAGTGTTATTGTCTCCAATCGAATCTCATGAGAAGTGAGAAAATCCCGATGCTTACGAATCCACCGATTGGTTATAACTTTCTTACCCCGTCATGTTGCCTAAATAGACATGAAGATTGAAAATAGTTAAGGTCTAAAAAAGGAGTGTCAAAAGAGCAACAACTGAACGGTTAATTCTAGTACACTATATGCGGGCTTCCAATGTGCGTGAAATTATCACCTTTATATACAACTTCTCCAGACATGGAAAGCATTCCAGCAAGCCAATAATCTTGTTCAGATCAAAACTATTCATTTGGATATATGAGATCTTGACAGAATCCAGCACCATTGATAGGCCATCCATGGAGAAACTCTTCATTGAGCATAGAACATAATATTAGTACAAAATGTATACTCCAAGCTGACATATAATTTTTGCGCAAAAATTTAAAATGCTTCTTATGGTTACAAGTGTAGATGATAATGTAAAGTACCTGAAGAACTATGGAGCCAAACACCATATTGAAATGAGCACAGATATCATGTATTACACCCAAGGTCTCCAGTTTAGGTGCAGAGAGGACGGTTATTTGCAACGGTGAATAACTAGAATCAAGGATCAACCTTTGAAGTGAAGGGGCATCTTGGATGATGAGCTGCGTTCCGTCAAAACAAATTCCAATTCTTACAAGGTTAGGCGACATTATTTGGAGACAACCGATTCTAACTGTGAAAACAAGCACCAAGCACTCCAGGGTAGGGCAACTGGAGTGGATGATGCTGTGCAATGAGGCCTCCGATATACGAACCTGCACAAGTGAAAGTTTCTTGAGAAATGGGAGTCGAAGGTTTAGTACCAGATTGTCTGGTAGGTCGCACAATGCAAAGGTGGCGGTGTGGAGAGAGGAGGAAAACCACGAGATGGACATCGGTGCTGAGGGCACAGGTAGATGGCGTTAGTTATCTGGTAGGTGATTTCCAGGGAGAACTCAAGCAGCTGTAGTTTTGTGAAATTCAGGGGATTTCAGCCAGGCGACCACCGTGCAGGGCATGGTATGCTTGCTCAGGTAGCATGACGGGATGCAGAGGCTTTGAACGGAGCCCTGGTGGGTGGAGATGATGGCTCTAGGGATTTCAAAATCATTGAAGAGAGATAGTTGACGACAGTCGAGATTAAGGGGCACGGTGCGCCTTAGAGGGCACCACCGAATTGAGAGGACTTGGGTGCGGCAGCAACCCTTGGTGGGGAGAAGTGAGATGATCTCCCAAAAGACGGCGTCCGGGAGATCGCTGATGCGGTTCACCCGAGATTCTACGGGTTCCTGGGATCCGGTGGGGGCGGGGTCGCCGCTTCTCCCCGCGCTGCCGGGTGCGGAATGTACAACAGGCGTCGCCGCTGGCGGGAGGCTCATCTTCTTGGCGCTGGGATCAGCCGACTCCATTTTCCTCGAGGGCGTCGCGTCGCGCTCACGGATTTGAGCAGAGTAACGAATGACGAGCCTAGTTGTAGTGCGAGTGAAGAAGAAGGGGACACTACAAAAAAATACACTTCCGTGATGGAAAATTTATGACAAAATCAAGATAGTCATACCTGTGTTATCGTAGAAGTATTCCATGACATTACCAAAATTATCATCACGGAAGTGTCCATTTCCATGGAGATAAATCGTGCGTCACAGAAGTGCTTTTGTCAAGGGTGACCGACACATGGCATCCACCGTAACGGAACACCGCTAAGCTATCGGGTCGGGTTTTGGATCCGATAACCCGTTAACAGCCCCGACCAATGGGAAATTTCCACGTGTAAAATTCTTATTGGCCGGACGAAACACGTGTCAGCTCGTCAGTGGGTCAGATAGGCGCCTATGATATGTCGACACGTGCCACGGCCCACCACTGGACCATTTAGCTTACAAAGCCGGCCCGTTTGACTTGGTCAAAAGTTAACAGGCTGGCCCATGAAAAGCCTGTTAACGGTCTCTTCGCAAATAGCCCATTTACGGCCCGTTAGGCCCTAAAGGAAATCGGGCCAACAACGTCATGTGGGCTGTCGAATATAACACTAGCCCATTTCACTTTCGGCCCATGTATGGCCCATGACGTCTTTTGGCCCATATGAGGCCTTCGTATCTTTCGGCCCTTTACAGGCCCACGGTGACTCTAGCCCATAATGAATAGTAATTTTCTTTATACCTGTTAATGGCCCGTGATTTACATGGGCCATTTCCAGCCCGTGTTAGCTTTCGGCCTATTGACGGCCCATACGTTCTTGGGCTCCTTTTCGGCCCTCTATTACTTCCGGCCCGTTACTGGCCTGTTCCCCTAATGGGCCAAATTCGGCCCATGGCAAGAGACGGCCCGTTACTGGCCTGTTCCCCTAATGGGCCAAATTCGGCCCATGGCAAGAGTCGGCCCGTTACTGGCCTCTTTCCCTAATGGGCCAAATTCGGCACATGGCAAGAGTCGGCCCGTTTCTGGCCTGTTAACCCGTTGCGCCGTTTCTAGCCCGTCCTATATTCTAGCCCATTAATGACCCATTATGCCTGTGACAGAATTAAGCCTTTGCTGTCCTACGGCCTGTTAACGGCCTGTTACCATGCTGGGCCAATACCAATTACGCCCGATTACGGCCCATGTAGACCCATTTATCCGACGGCCCGAGGCCCACCGGTTACAGGCCCATTTATCGACGGCCCGTAGGAGACCCATGGATCCTACGGCCCGTATATGGCCCATGGTAGTTGCGGACACTAGAAAACCAGGGAAAAAGAAGACTAGGAAATAAATAAGGCCGAAACTAACGCTAGGCTATTAAGGCGATTGCACAGATTACATCCACTCGGCATCAAAGATCGCCACCAGTGCAAATATAGGGAACACCCTACACTATACAAAAATGGCTTGCTATTTTCTTCAGGCGGTGGCTGCACGTTAAGAATAAATTTTGTATCGCACCAAAACAAATTACAACTATATAACAAAAGGAAGGTTGGCATAAAACTTAACAGTCTAGCAGATAAATGCACCACCAAAAGTTCAGAAGCTCAGTTCATTTGACCTGGCAGTTACGTTTTCATGCTGTGTTGTCCAATGGAGCACCATAACCCTCGCCTTCATTTCCCCTAGGCTCCTGAACAACATAGCAAATGTCTGATAGTCTGGTTTCAAAACCATGCATATCTTGACGACATTGAGCAATGTTTCTCCTTGTTTCACAAAGGGTCTCTGTTAGGGAATGGACTTGTGTCTGGAGCGCAGATACAACATTGCTTTGAGCTTGCATATCTTGATCATGAGGCAGTTTGGACGATATTGCCTTAACAACCAACCCAGTATTACGCAGGAACATGCTTTTGGCACTGTTAGTGGACAGGTACTGACCCACTGCAGCAAGAGCTGACATTGCGGTTATAGTTGCCTCGCCACCTTCAGAAGGTGGTGGTTCCACCATTTTTTCCATAGTTCGTTGAAAAGTTGAGGTTTTACATTAGTAGTACCAGAACAGAAGTTATTAAGGAGGCAGCAAAACCAAACAAAATAGCTTTGGTCTATATACAGAACTTATTCTGGTGAACCCATGTAAAATATTAGTTGTATTTTATTGCAAAGTACGTACATAATAAAACCAGGTTCCAAACATATGACCATGTACCATCGCTAATGTATTGTCTATTTCTTCACATTGTATTGAGGGCTAAGGATAAAGAGATGAAGTTTATAATACGGTAAGCATAGTATGACATCATTCATATCACAAAACAACTGAGAACAGACAAATAGGCAATTGTAACATTGTGTGGGCAAGTCCATCACGGAACTAGATTACGGGTCAAGATAAAAGGAACATCACTCCTCTCTTTTAAACCTTGTAAGGTGCAATGATACGCTAAGAAAATTGTGTATAAAATTGAAAAGAGTAATAGACATTGGCTGCAAACCATGCAGTTCAAGGCACAAGTCAGAGTAAGTAGTAGTTAAAAGGCATGAAGATTAAGGACTTACAACAACGGCTTTGACTGTTGTAGTCATGCCCTTCTTCTTTCTGGTGTGATAGTCCTTGAAGATTTCCACATCATTTGGTTCAGGTACTTTTTGGTCCTTGCGGGCTTTCCTCTGCATTTCGAACAAGTCAATATAGATCTGATAATATGGTACAGCGAAAAGAGTGAGACAACAGCTAATTACAAGAGCCTCGTAGTGTGCAATATAGCTACGAGATCCTGTCGTCTGTTTGAATTTCACTTTCGTAAGGTTGGCTTGTCTGGTTGCAGTGTCGCAGTGTCGCAAGCTTGTCTGGTTGTAGCTAATTACAAGAGCCTCGCAGTGTCACAAGCTTGTCTGGTTGCATCATCTTGGCTATCCAACTTGAACCTCATCTGTTGAAAATTATGGGAGTCTCATTATCAGCAACTTAGAAAGTATGGGACAGAGCAAGACGATATTACTAGTTTCCATACATAACCATACTTACAGATAAATTGTCGAGGAAGGTGTTGAACTGGGTTTGATGTTTGTCATTCCTGTATTGAATCCATGTTGGGAGGATACGTACATGACACCTAACGGCAACCGCTGCCTCTCATACTAACTTGGCCGACTCTGTAGCATCACGTGGCCTTTTTAAACCTGCCTCAAAACGGATCTCCATTCTTCCTCCTCTAGATTTAGTTAACCTATCGAGCATTATCCCTAATGTTTGTTTCCTCTTGCGCCTAGGTGCTATTCCAACAACGAACATAGGAAGTGTTAGTGTACATCAAACAGTGAGACTACATATAAAGAAGCATGCAACTGTAACTTGACTCCAGCAATTACCTTCTTGCTGTTGAAGCTCACAAGGTTCATCTGATATTGCCAACTCGTCTTGTGTCAAGAGTGCTTGGGAAGTAGTGTCAGGTGGCAAGTGATACGTCTCCAACGTATCTATAATTTTTGATTGCTCCATGCTATATTATCTACTATTTTGGACTATATTGGGCTTTATTTTCCACTTTTATATTATTTTTGGAACTAACCTATTAACCGGAGGCCCAGCCCAGAATTGATGTTTTTTGCCTATTTCAGTGCTTCGAAGAAACGGAATATCAAACGGAGTCCAAACGGAAGGAAACCTTCGGGAACGTGATTTTCTCACCGAACGTGATCCAGGAGACTTGGACCCTACTCCAAGGAAGCAAAGAGGCGGTCACGAGGGTGGGGGCGCCACCCCCCCAGGGCGCGCCCCCTGCCTCGTGGGCCCCTCGGTGCTCCACCGACGTACTCCTTCCTCCTATATATACCTATGTACCCCCAAACGAGCAGATACGGAGCCAAAAACCTAATTCCACCACCGCAACTTTTTGTATCCACGAGATCCCATCCTGGGGCCTGTTCCGGAGCTCCACCAGAGAGGTCCGTGATCACAGAGGGCTTCTACATCATCATAGCCTCTTCGATGAAGTGTGAGTAGTTTACCTCAGACCTTCGGGTCCATAGTTATTAGCTAGATGGCTTCTTCTCTCTTTTTGGATCTCAATACAAAGCTCTCCCCCTCTCTCGTGGAGATCTATTCGATGTAATCTTCTTTTTGCGGTGTGTTTGTTGAGACCGATGAATTGTGGGTTTATGATCAAGTATATCTATGAATAATATTTGAATCTTCTCTGAATTCTTTTATCTATGATTGGTTATCTTTGCAAGTCTCTTCGAATTATCAGTTTGGTTTGGCCTACTAGATTGGTTTTTCTTGCAATGGGAGAAGTGCTTAACTTTGGGTTCGATCTTGCGGTGTCCTTTCCCAGTGACAGAAGGGGCAGCAAGGCACATATTGTATCGTTGCCATCGAGGATAACAAGACGGGGTTTATATCATATTGCATGAATTTATCTCTCTACATCATGTCATCTTGCTTAAGGCGTTACTCTGTTTTTAACTTAATACTCTAGATGCATGCTGGATAGCGGTCGATGAGTGGAGTAATAGTAGTAGATGCAGGCAGGAGTCGGTCTACTTGTCTCGGACGTGATGCCTATATACATGATCATACCTAGATATTCTCATAACTATGCTCAATTCTGTCAATTGCTCAACAGTAATTTGTTCACCCACCGTAGAATACTTATGCTCTTGAGAGAAGCCACTAGTGAAACCTATGGCCCCCGGGTCTATTATCATCATAGCAATCTCCATCACTTTATTATTGCTTTGCTTTTTTAGTTTGCCTTTTACTTTTCACTTTGCATCTCTATATCAAAAATACCAAAAATATTATCTATCATCTCTATCAGATCTCACTCCAGTAAGTGACCGTGAAGGGATTGGCAACCCCTCATCGCGTTGGTTGCGAGGATCTATTGTTTTGTGTAGGTACAAGGGACTTGCGTGTAGCCTCCTACTGGATTGATACCTTGGTTCTCAAAAACTGAGGGAAATACTTACGCTACTTTGCTGCATCATCCTCTCCTCTTCGGGGAAATCCAACACAATGCTCAAGAGGTAGCAGCAAGGGAGCTTGGGAACATGCTGCTAGCTCAGTTGACGCATGAGTAAGTCGTGCAGCTGGTAGTACTGTGGTAGGTGTTGCAAGAACTAGGGTTGTCTCTGCTTGTTTGGTGGCAACTATTTGTTTCTGTTTGGCTTTTTTGCAACTCGTGTAGCATGGGATGCCGTGTTTGTAGAATTTTCCGCTGGACTTTGACCTTCTATTGCACCATCAGTACCAGCAGAATCTGCTGGATTCATCCGCTTCTCATTCCCTGCCATTCTGTGTTCCTTCCTCTTTCTTTGTGCCATGTTAAGTCAAGCCGACAAGAAAAGCGAATAACAATTTAGTTTGTCAGAACAAATTGATGCGTGATGCAGACTAATGACCCACAAGTATAGGGGATCAATCGTAGTTCTTTCGATAAGTAAGAGTGTCGAACCCAACGAGGAGCAGAAGGAAATGATAAGCAGTTTTCAGCAAGGTATTCTCTGGAAGTACTGAAATCAGTGGTAACAGATAGTTTTGTGATAAGATAAATTGTAACGAGCAACAAGTAACAAAAGTAAATAAAGTGAAGCAAGGTGGCCCAATCCTTTTTGTAGCAAAGGAAAAGCCTGGACAAACTCTTATAATAGGAAAAACGCTCCCGAGGACATATGGGAATATCGTCAAGCAAGTTTTCATCACGTTCATATGATTCGCGTTCGGTACTTTGATAATTTGATATGTGGGTGGACCGGTGCTTGGGTCGCTGTTCTTACTTGAACAAGCATCCCACTTATTATTAACCTTTATTGCAAGCATCCGCAACTACAACAATAGTATTAAGGTAAACCTAACCATAGCATGAAACATATGGATCCAAATCAGCCCCTTATGAAGCAACGCATAAACTAGGGTTTAAGCTTCTGTCACTCTAGCAACCCATCATCTACTTATTACTTCCCAATGCCTTCCTCTAGGCCCAAATAATGGTGAAGTGTTATGTAGTCGACGTTCACATAACACCACTAGAGGCTAGACAACATACATCTCATCAAAATATCGAACGAATACCAAATTCACATGACTACTAATAGCAAGACTTCTCCCTTGTCCTCGGGAACAAATGTAACTACTCACAAAGCATATTCATGTTCATCATCCGAGGGGTAATAATATGCATATAGGATCTGAACATATGGTCTTCCACCAAATAAACCAACTAGCATCATCTACAAGGAGTTATCAACACTACTAGCAACCTACTAGCACCAATCCCGGACTTGGAGACAAGAATTGGATACAAGAGATGAACTAGGGTTTGGAGATGAGATGGTGCTGGTGAAGATGTTGATGGATATTGCCCTCTCCCGATGAGAGGAGCATTGGTGATGATGATGGTGATGATTTCCCCCTCCCGAAGGGAAGTATCCCCGGCAGAACAGCTCTGCCGAGCTCTAGATTGGTTCCGCCAAGGTTCCGCCTCGTGGCGGCGGAGTCTCGTCCCGAAAGGTTGCTTCTTATTTTTTTCTCATCGAAAGACTTCATATAGCAGAAGATGGTCGTCGGAGAGCCACCAGGGGGCCCACGAGGTAGGGGGCGCGCCCTAAGGGGGGGGCGCCCCCCACCCTCGTGAGCAGGGTGTGGGCCCCCTGCCCTTCATCTTTGGGGAGGATTTTTATTTATTTATTTTAAGATGTTCCGTGCAGTTTCAGGACTTTTGGAGTTGCGCAGAATAGGTCTCTAATATTTGCTCCTTTTCCAGCCCAGAACTCCAGCTGCCGGCATTCTCCCTCCTTATGTAAACCTTGTAAAATAAGAGAGAATAGCCATAAGTATTGTGACATAACATGAAAATAACAGCCCATAATGCAATAAATATCGATATAAAAGCATGATGCAAAAAGGACGTATCAACTCCCCCAAGCTTAGACCTCGCTTGTCCACAAGCGAAAAGCCAATAACAATAAATATGTCCTCATGTTTAGAGGTAGAGGCATCGATAAAAATAAAATACGGACATGAAGGCATCATGATTATTCTCATAACAGCAACATATATAGATTTTGTCATATGATTACTTATGTTCAAGTGATGATCTATTCACAATGCAAAAGTATGAATCAGAAACCTCATTGAGCACCAACAAACTATAACCTCAGTCATTGAAACAATGCAATTTATCATAACATCGGAAAGAGTCTATGTCAGAGCTAAAAGGCAATTCCACATACTCAACTATCATCTAGTCCTTCATAATTGCTAACACTCACGCAATACTTGTGGTTACGGATTTTTAATCGGACACAGAGAAAGATAGGGGCTTATAGTTTTGCCCCACAACCTTTTACCTCAAGGGTAATGTCAACAATAATAATTCATGCTCCCCTACATCCAGTTATATATATATATATATCATGTTATTTCCAACCTGCTGGGCTTGCCAAAGGATAAAATGAAAAAGGAAAGGTGAAGACCACCATGACACTTGCATAAAGCAGAAGATAGTAATAAAAGATAGGCCCTTCATAGAGGGAAGCAGAGGTTGCCATGCGCTTTTATAGTTGGATGCACAAAATCTCAATGCGAAAGAACGTCACTTTATATTGCCCCTTGTGATGTGAACCTTTATTATGCAGTCCATCGCTTTTATTACTTCTACATCACAAGATCGTATAAAGCTTATTTCTCCCACACTAATCAATCATACATATTTAGAGCAATTTTTATTGCTTTGCACCGATGACAACTTACTTGAAGGATCTTACTCAATCCATAGGTAGATATGGTGGACTCTCATGGCAAAACTGGTTTAAGGGTATTTGGAAGCACAAGTAGTATTTCTACTTGGTGCTAAGAATTTGGTTAGCATGAGGGGGAAAGGCAAGCTCAACATGTTAGAGGATCCATGACAACATACTTTATCTCAGGTACAAGAAAACATAACTCATCACGTTGTCTTCCTTGTCCAACATCAACTCTTTAGCATGTCATATTTTAATGAGTGTTCCCAATCATAAAAGATGTCAATGATAATATATCTATATGTGAAACCTCTCTTTCCTTATTACTTCCTATTAATTGCAACGATGACCAAAGCTATGTCTGCCAACTCCCAACAACTTTTAATCATCATACTCTTTCCATGTGATGTCATTACTCTCAATAAGATCAATATGAACTCTTTGTTTCTTTTTATTCTTTTCTTCTTTTCTTTTATTCACCCAAGATCATGGCAAAATAATCAAGCCCTTGACTCAACACTAATCTTTATTATATATAACTCACTGACTCGATTATATAGAGAGATCATAAAGCAAAACTCAAAACTAGATCATGCCATAAAATTTATTCTACTAGATCAAGATACTACTAATAGGGTCGAACTAAGAAAAACGGTAAAGATAGGAGATGTGATTGTGATACGATACCGGGGCACCTCTCCAAGCTTGGCAGTTTCCAAGGGGAGTGCCCATACCCATGTGATTATGCCTCCTTCTTTGTTGTTGGTGAAGAAGGTGGTGGTGTCTTTGACTTAGTTGATGGCATAGACTTCTCCCTTAATTTGCGCTTGAGGATGTCATTTTCATCCCTCAGATCATCAATCTCCCACTCCAGGGTTAATATCTTTTTGCATAGGTCATGCTTATTTTCCTACAAGAGACGAAAGGGGATAAACTCGAACTTTGGTTTCTTTACCCTATCAGGGAGATTTGACTTTTTGAACTCCACGTGCATGTCCCCAGGTTGAGGTAATGGGGCTTCATCTTCATCTAAGCTCGTCTCCTCCTTCCCCTTGGGTTCATAATACTCTTCTTCCTCCGTGGTCCACCCATCGTGATCCACATCTCCATAGACCATGGGATTTGCTAAGTAATCATCCACATAGCTTTCTCCTTCCGAATCCTGGGAAGACATGTTGATCTAATCTGCAGCGGGACAGCTCGGAATGAAAACAAAGGATATTTGCGTGATACGGGAGTCAAAACCTTCGGGAGAATATATAATGAATGTTTACCGACCAAAATACGTATCGTGCAAGAAAACGGAGTTCTGAAGGAACACGAGGTGCTCACGAGGTAGGGGCGCGCCCAGGGGGGTAGGGCGCGCCCACCACCCTCGTGGGGCCCTCGTGTCCTTCCCGGACTGCTACTTATTTTTCTATTTTTCTAAATATTCCAAAACAGAGAAATATTGCCTTAAAAATTGTTTTGGAGTCGGTTTACTTACCGTACCACATACCTATTCCTTTTCGGAGTCTGAAACGGTCCAGGAAGTGTCCCTTATGTATTCCTCCAGGGTTACGGTTTAAATAATATTGGTTTCAACATTTAAGGGATTACCTAAGATATAATGTTTAATTCTTTGACCGTTTACCACCTTCGGATTTGTGCCTTCGAAGTTGTTGATTTTTATGGCACCGGAACGATAGACCTCCTCGATAACGTAGGGTCCTTCCCATTTAGAGAGAAGTTTTCTTGCAAAAAATCATAAACGAGAGTTGTATAGCAATACATAATGACCTACATTAAACTCACGCTTTTGTATCCTTTTGTCATGCCATCTTTTAACTTTTACTTTAAACAACTTGGCATTTTCATAAGCTTGGGTTCTCCATTCATCAAGTGAGCTAATATCAAATAACCTCTTCTCACCGGCATGTTTGAAATCATAGTTGAGCTCTTTAATAGCCCAATATGCCTTATGTTCTAGTTCGAGAGGTAAGTGACATGCTTTTCCATAAACCATTTTATATGGAGACATACCCATAGGATTTTTATATGCAGTTCTATAAGCGCATAATGCATCATCAAGTTTCTTGGACCAATTCTTTCTAGACCTATTGACAGTCTTTTGCAAAATTAATTTGAGCTCTCTATTGCTCAATTCTACTCGACCACTAGACTGTGGGTGATAAGGAGATGCAATTCTATGATTAACGTCATACTTAGCAAGCATTTTACGGAAAGCACCATGAATAAAGTGTGAACCACCATCAGTCATTAAATATCTAGGGACTCCAAACCTCGGAAAAATAACTTCTTTAAGCATTTTAATAGAAGTGTTATGATCAGAAGTACTAGTTGTAATAGCTTCTACCCACTCAGTAACGTAATCAACAGCAACTAAAATATGTGTATATCCATTAGAGGCAGGAAAAGATGCCATATAATCAAAGCCCCAAACATCAAATGGTTCAATAACAAGTGAATAATTCATAGGCATTTCTTGACGTCTACTAATATTACCAATTCTTTGACATTCATCACAAGACAAAACAAACTTACAGGCATCCTTGAAGAGAGTAGGCCAATAAAAACCGGATTGCAATACCTTATGTGCATTTCTATCTCCAGCGTGGTGTCCTCCATAAGCTTCGGAGTGACACTTGCGTAGGATCTGTTCCTGTTCATGCTTAGGTACACAACGTCTAATAACACCATCTACTGCTTCTTTATAAAGATGTGGGTCATCCCAAAAGTAATGTCTTAAATCATAGAAAAACTTTTTCTTTTGCTGGTATGTGAAGCTAGGTGGTATGAACTTAGCAACAATATAATTAGCATAATCAACATACCAAGGAGTACTACAGGAAGTACTTATAACATTTAATTGCTCATCAGGAAAGCTATCATCAATAGGTAGTGGGTCATCAAGAACATTTTCTAGCCTAGACAAGTTGTGTGCAACGGGGTTCTCAGCTCCCTTTCTATCAACAATATGCAAATCAAATTCTTGTAGCAAGAGAACCCATCTAATAAGTCTAGGTTTAGCATCTTTCTTTTCCATAAGATATTTAATAGCAGCATGATCAGTGTGAATAGTTACTTTAGAATCAACAATATAAGGTCTGAACTTATCACAAGCAAATACAACTGCTAAAAGTTCTTTTTCAGTAGTAGCATAATTTCTTTGAGCAGTGTCTAGAGTCTTACTAGCATAATGGATAACATTTAATTTCTTATCAACTCTTTGCCCTAGAACAGCACCTACAGCATAATCACTAGCATCTCACATAATTTCAAAGGGTAAATTCCAATCAGGTGGCTGAACAACAGGTGCAGAGACTAATGCTTTCTTAAGTATTTCAAATGCTTCTACGCGGTCATCATCAAAGACAAAATGGTACATCTTTTTGTAATAAATTAGTCAGAGGCCGAGAAATTTTTGAGAAGTCCTTAGTGAACCTCCTATAAAATCCAGCGTGACCAAGGAAACTTCTTATACCTTTGATGTCCTTGGGACATAGCATCTTTTCAATAGCATCAACCTTGGCTTTATCAACTTCAATACCTCTTTCAGAAACTTTATGCCCCAAGAAAATACCTTCATTAACCATAAAGTGGCACTTTTCCCAATTCAAGACAAGATTAGTTTCTTCACATCTCTGCAAAACTCGATCAAGATTGCTCAAGCAATCATCAAAAGAGGAACCATAGACGAAAAAGTCATCCATGAAAACCTCACAAATCTTTTCACAAAAGTCAGAGAATATAGCCAGCATGCATCTTTGAAAGGTAGCAGGTGCATTACATAAACCAAAAGGCATACGTCTATAAGCAAAAGTACCAAAAGGGCATGTAAAAGTAGTCTTTGATTGATCTTTAGCTGACACAGGTATTTGAGAGAAACCAGAATAACCATCTAGGAAGCAGTAATGTGTATGGTTGCATAATCTTTCTAGCATTTGATCAATAAAAGGTAAGGGGTAATGATCTTTCTTAGTAGCTTTATTTAATTTGCGGAAATCGATTACCATCCTATAACCTGTGATAATTCTTTGTGGAATCAATTCATCTTTATCATTAGGAACAACAGTAATACCTCCCTTCTTAGGGACACAATGGACAGGACTTACCCACTGACTATCAGCAACGGGATAAATTATACATGCCTCCAGAAGCTTGAGTATTTCTTTTCTTACCACTTCTTTCATTTTAGGATTCAAACATCGTTGAGGATCACGAACTAGTTTGGCATCTGCTTCCAAATTTATTTTATGTTGACATAGAGTGAGACTAATGCCCTTAAAATCATCAAGAGTATATCCAATAGCAGCACGGTGGTTCTTCAGAGTTTTCAATAATCTTTCTTCTTCATGCTCTGAAAGGTTAGCACTAATAATAACATGATATATCTTCTTTTCATCAAGATAAGCATATTTAAGATTATCAAGCAACAGTTTAAGCTCAAACACGGGATCACCCTTGGGGTGGAGGAGGATCCCCTAAAATTTCAACAGGCAAATTGTGTTGCAGAATAGGTTCCTATTTAAAGAATACTTCATCTATTTCCCTTCTTTCATTCATGAACATATCATTTTCATGGTCTAGCAAATAGTGTTCTAAGGGATCACTAGGAGGTACAGCAATAGAAGCAAGACCAATAATTTCATCCTTACTAGGCAATTCTTCCTCACGATGTTGTTTACTAAATTTAGAGAAATTAAACTCATGAATCATATCATCCAAGCCAATAGTAACAACATTCTTTTTGCAATCTATCCTAGCATTAACAGTGTTCAAGAAGGGTCTACCAAATATAACGGGGCAAAAGCTATCTTGTGGGGAACCAAGAACGAGAAAATCAGCAGGATATTTAGTTTTCCCACACAAGACTTCAACATCTCTAACAATCCCAATTGGTGAAATAGTATCTCTATTGGCAAGTTTAATTGTGACATCAATACCTTCTAACTCAGCAGGTGCAATTTCATTCTTAATTTCTTCGTATAAAGTATGCGGTATAACACTAGCACTCGCACCCATATCACATAAGCCATGATAACACTGATCTCCTATTTTAACAGAAATAACATGCACGCCTACCACAGGTCTATGTTTATCTTTAACACAAGGCTTAGCAATTCTAGTAGTTTCACCGTTGAACTGAATAATATGCCCGTCAATATTATCAGACAAGAGATGTCTACTTTAACTTGCTCAGGAGGTGTATAAGTTCTAATATTTCTTTTACGAACAACAGTTGAAGCTTTAGCATGATCCTTTATTCTAACAGGGAAAGGTGGTTTCTCAACATAAGAAGTAGGAACAATAGGATCATTATAAGTGACAGTCTTTTCTTCAACTTTAATAGGTGCAGCTACTTTTACTTCTATGGGAGGATGATATTTAAACCACCTCTCCTTAGGGAGATCAACATAAGTAGCAAAAGATTCACAGAAAGAAGCTACTATCTCAGAGTCAAGTCCATATTTAGTGCTAAACTTATGGAAAATATCGGTATCCATAAAAGATTTAACACAATCAAACTTAGGTGTCATACCTGACTCCTTACCTTCGTCGAGGTCCCAATCTTCAGAGTTGCATTTAATTCTATCCAATAAGTCCCATTTGAATTCAATAGTCTTCATCATAAAAGAGCCAGCACAAGAAGTATCGAGCATGGTGCAATTATTTTCAGAAAGTCGAGCATAAAGATTTTGAATAATTGTTTCCCTTGGAAACCCGTGATTGGGGCATGAATATAACATTGATTTAAGCCTCCCCCAAGCTTGAGCGATGCTTTCTCCTTCGCGAGGCCAAAAATTATATATATAATTGCGATCACGATGAACAAGATGCATAGGGTAATACTTTTGATGAAATTCCCATTTCAATCTTTTATAGTTCCACGATCTCGTATCATCACATAGCCTATACCATGTCAATGCGTCTCCCTTCAAAGATAAAGGGAAGACCTTCTTCTTAGCAACATCATCGGGTATACCTGCAAGCTTAAATAATCCACAAACTTCATCCACATATATTAAGTGCTCATTAGGATGCTTTGTTCCATCTCCTGTAAAATAGCTAGCAGTTTTTCCATCACACCCGAAGGAAATTCAAAAGGAGTTTATTTTCAATAGGTTCAGTTGGTTGAGGAGCAACTCTTTGCTCTACTGTACGGGGTGAAGATACCCCGAACAAGCCCCTCAGAGAATTACTTTCCATAGTAACAAGTGACAGTAAATTTTCAGCACAGTATATAAATTTTTTTCTTACCAAATTCCACCTACCAAAGGAGCTTCACTCCCCGGCAACGGCGCCAGAAAAGAGTCTTGATGACCCACAAGTATAGGGGATCTATCGTAGTCCTTTTGATAAGTAAGAGTGTCGAACCCAACGAGGAGCAGAAGGAAATGATAAGCGGTTTTCAGCAAGGTATTCTCTGCAAGTACTGAAATAAGTGGTAACAGATAGTTTTGTGATAAGATAAATTGTAACGAGCAACAAGTAACAAAAGTAAATAAAGTGAAGCAAGGTGGCCCAATCCTTTTTGTAGCAAAGGACAAGCCTGGACAAACTCTTATAATAGGAAAGACGCTCCCGAGGACACATGGGAATATCGTCAAGCTAGTTTTCATCACGTTCATATGATTCGCGTTCGGTACTTTGAATAATTTGATATGTGGGTGGACCGGTGCTTGGGTCGCTGTTCTTACTTGAACAAGCATCCCACTTATTATTAACCTTTATTGCAAGCATCCGCAACTACAACAAAAGTATTAAGGTAAACCTAACCATAGCATGAAACATATGGATCCAAATCAGCCCCTTACGAAGCAACGCATAAACTAGGGTTTAAGCTTCTGTCACTCTAGCAACCCATCACCTACTTATTACTTAACAATGCCTTCCTCTGGGCCCCAATAATGGTGAAGTGTTATGTAGTACGACGTTCACATAACACCACTAGAGGCTAGACAACATACATCTCATCAAAATATCGAACGAATACCAAATTCACATGACTACTAATAGCAAGACTTCTCCCTTGTCCTCATGAACAAACATAACTACTCACAAAGCATATTCATGTTCATCATCTGAGGGGTAATAATATGCATATAGGATCTGAACATATGATCTTCCACCAAATAAACCAACTAGCATCAACTACAAGGAGTAATCAACACTACTAGCAACCTACTAGCACCAATCCCGGACTTGGAGACAAGAATTGGATACAAGAGATGAACTAGGGTTTGGAGATGAGATGGTGCTGGTGAAGATGTTGATGGAGATTGCCCTCTCCCAATGAGAGGAGCGTTGGTGATGATGATGGTGGTGATTTCTCCCTCCCGGAGGGAAGTATCCCCGGCAGAACAGCTCTGCCGGAGCTCTAGATTGGTTCCGCCAAGGTTCCGCTCGTGGCGGCGGAGTCTCGTCCCGAAAGGTTGATTCTTATTTTTTTTGTCATCGAAAGACTTCATATAGCAGAAGATGGGCGTCGGAGAGCCACCAGGGGGCCCACAAGGTAGGGGGCGCGCCCCCCACCCTCGTGAGCAGGGTGTGGGCCCCCTATCCTTCATCTTTGGCGAGGATTTTTCTTTATTTATTTTAAGATGTTCCGTGGAGTTTCAGGACTTTTGGAGTTGCGCAGAATAGGTCCCTAATATTTGCTCCTTTTCCAGCCCAGAATTCCAGCTGCCAGCGTTCTCCCTCCTTATGTAAACCTTGTAAAATAAGAGAGAATAGCCATAAGTATTGTGACATAACGTGAAATAACAGTCCATAATGCAATAAATATCGATATAAAAGTATGATGCAAAATGGACGTATCACAGACGAACTGAACTTTTGATGTTAGACAATCACATGATAGGAGGATGTAATATGTATGAAAAACAGGACGGAAGAGATAACCAGAACTATGATGTGTAAACTAAGAATAAGACATTTCACCAAATTAGAAGCAATGCAATGGAAGGTAGACACCATATGAAAGATGCTACAAATATCGCTCTGCCAAGTTAACAGTGTCTCATCATAAATGGCGTTTAAACAAATGTGAAGCAGTACAAGAAATAACTCATATGCAAGATGCAAACAACATCACACTACCATGTTAGAGATCTCTCGTCATTAGTGCCATTGCATATTCACAACATAGCATATTCACAGCTTATGATGTGTAAACTAAGGAGAAGGCATTTCAACAAATTAGAAGCAATGAAAGCTAGACACCATATGAAAGATGCAACAAATATTACTCTACCAAGTTAAAACTGTCTCGTCATAAGTGCCATTTCAACAAATTAATAGTACAAGCTAGAAAAGAATGTGGGATGTAACCTATATCACACTCCGAAGTCAAACGTGTCTTATGATAAGTGATTGCTGCAGGTTACACAAAAGTAGTAATTTGATGTAAGAACATGGTGTGATAGACAGATATTGTATGTTTTAGAAACAGGAACACGTGTCTTATTCAAGTATAATGTGTAAAGTAAGCAGATGGAATTCAACAAAATTAGAAGCAATACAAGCTAGGCATCACACATAACATGCAACCACATATAACAGTGCCAAGTTAGAGGGAGCACCGGTGATGCTGCACTAGGGGAGACTGCTCATCATAAACACAGCTTTGTTGAGTGTCTATGCATGTGTTGTCTTGGAAATCATCTTGGGGGTGTGGAGGAGTAGAAACTGTAGAGGCCCTCCGTTCGGAAGGAGCACCTTTATCCACTGCCTTGCTAACTTCCTTCCGCTTTATTGATTTTGAATTGTAGAAGCAATAAAATTCTCTCTTCAGAACTCATTCATGCATGATACTGACAATCACTACTTTGATGTAAGGCAAACACATGATACCGGGATGGAATATGTGTGAAAAATAGGACGGCATGGCATGTTCACAACTGTTTATGTAAACTAAGCAGAAACCATTCCAGCAAATAAGAAGCAATGCAAGCTAGACACCACATGAAAGATGCAACCAATATGACTCTACCAAGTTAAAAGCGTCCCATCATAAATGGAATTTCAACCAATTAGAAGCAGCACATGCTATAAATCATATGAAAGATGCAACTAATATTGCACTGCATAGACTAAAGGTGTCTCATCATGTTGATTGATGCGGGATACAAAAAAACAATAGTTTTATGTAAGGACATGCTTAATAGACAGATGTACTATGTACTAAATACAGGAAGGCATGTCACATTAATAGGTATAATGTATAAGCTAAGCAGACTAGCACATGCAGTTTAACCAGATTGGAAGAATTACAATCTAGACACCATATGCAACATGCAACCACATATCACGCTGCCAAGTTAGAGCAAGCACCTGCGATGCTAGTGTAGGGGAAATGCTGTAATCAACTACAGAGGTACGTTCACTATCTTCATCTAGCATTTCTGTTTCTTGAGAATCATGTCGGGAGGCTGACGCTGCATTCTTTAAATGAGGAGTAGTCCCCTTGCCTGCCTGCCTCGTCATAAGTGATTGATGAGGGATACACAAGAACATTAGTTTGATGTAAGAACATGGTTAATACACAGATGTACTAGTATATACCAAAAACAGAAAGGCATGTCATATTCAAAGGTATAATGTGTAAGCTAAGTAGATTCAATTTAACCAAATTGGAAGCAATACAAGCTAGACATCCGGCTGGAGTGGTGAGCATGATCATCTAGGACCTGAGAGCCTGGTGGGAGGCGAGCTGCTTCGCCACCATCGCATATTTTTAGTTGGCTTCCAGGTGATGCCTATCTTTGCTGGGCTTGTCACTAGCTCGGCCAGTGCCCTGACTAGCTATTTGTCTTCTGGTGCTCACGGGATGGTGGTTCATGTAAAAAATATCTTTCCTTATCTTACCGACTTCGGCCTTTCGAATACAAGCTAGACACCATATGGAACATGCAACCACATATGACACCGCGAAGTTAAAGCAAGCACCTAGGATGGTGGTTCATTGCGAGCGAGGTCATCAACTCCAGAGCTACGTTTACCGTCTCCATCTGCTGACACTGCACCCTTTATTGCGTTGTAACGTGTCTTGCCTACCAGCATACGAAGCTGGATCGACTTCTCTCTTTTCTTTTTGGCTTCTCTCATGGCAGCAGAGTCTGAAATACCCTTGCATAAAAACACAATAGTGAGAGTAAGGGTGAAGTTTGTGCAGAACTAGTGCACTGTAAAAGTAGCAAATAGAAGGTGGCTGAAAAATAAATGACATGAGACATATGATAGCTCTACAACATTGCATGGCAAAAAAATTAGATTTTACTCCGTATGATTTTGTAATATATGAGCATAGGAAATGCAGGTACTCCTCCAGCACACCACCACATGTGGTCATATCTAAGATAACAGTCGACTGAAAATAAATAGGTCAGTCGATTTTTTTAATGAACCATCCGATCTATAAGGAACGGGCAGATGGCCTTCGTCTACCTCCCGCCAGTCACTGTTGACGATCTTTCTTGAACCGCCAGCGACCACCAGCCCAGACCCCTGCCTCTGCCGCCCCGCCCTCCCATCGACCTCACACCACCGCCGTGCTTGGCAGCGCCCCCAGGCCATCCCTTTAATCCCGACCGGCCTCCAGATCGGGCGCCAGTAGCTCTAGGCCGCACACACCCCTAAGATAAACACCAAGGCGCTGCTTCCCTGGCGTAATAGCCGTACTAGCACCTGTTATGCCGGGGAATGCTTCCGTTAATTGGGAATCAACTGTCCAGAAATTGAAATTCAGGGGGGCGACGGACCTCTAGCTAAGGTGAAATAGTATATGAGGAGAAACCTTGTGCATCGCGAGTTACTAGGAACATCTAGTGTCAAGAAGAAGCGGTCAACTAGGAACATCTAGAGACATAAGATTTGCATAAATAAGGGAAGAGGAGTACCTTTTTCGGTTGCCAGTGTGGTCACCTCCACATGTCGCGCCGATTTTCTTCTTTTTACTGGGGAAACCGATATTCTCTCCACATGTCGCGCCGATTTTCTTCTTTTTACCGGGGAAACCGATGTTCTGGAGGGTGCTGGCTTGGACGAACCCATGGCTAAATTGTTGAATGTGTTGCCGTGGCCGTATGTCGGCGGAGGGGAAGCAGATCCGAGGCGGCGAAGGATGGCGTAGCAGGAACAGCTCCGGTGCGGTGGAGGATGGAGAAGTTGGAGCGGCAGCGGTGAGGCGCAGGACGGCGTGGTTGAACTGGCTCGGGTACGGACGCCTCAGCCTCGGCTTCAACTACTAGCCGTGGAGGGCATTGCGGTTGAGGTTGCGGTGGACGACGACGTCGGGGTATCGGCTCTGGCGTGATTGAGGAGGGCGGCGGTTGATGGGTGGGATGGGGTGGCGGATGGAGGACGCCAGGGTTTCACGGCTGGTGGAGAGGTAGTTTTGGCGCCGACGGAGTACGAATGGGTAATTGTACGGGTGGGGGGACCATGTTTCGGTCTGGGACGCGCTTGTTTTTGGCTTTTTTGAACAGAAGATGGGATGCGCTTGTTTGAAATTTGGGGAAAGTACAAACTTTGCCCCCCTCTTAAATTTCGGACCTACTGCGGGTCGGGGGTAGGATAGTAATCCCAGGGGTCCCAAATAGTGGGCGGGAGCGATTTAGGCCGCGCGCATGTGTGCTTAGGCGACCATTGTGTATGAATGTTTTTTGGATGCGGTTGCGTGGCGTCTAGATGAAGCTACAAACCTACCCCGGTTTAGACCTTTGGACGTTGGGCCGGTAGGTTTCACGGGTCGGAGTTATTAGAAAAGTAATTTCCTTGTACTACCAAACATTGGTCTCATGCGGTTTCGGGCGAGTAGAGGCTCTTTTGGCGCTTCGTTCAGAATTTTGAAACACAAGCATTCACGTTTGGAGTACTCTTGAACTATGAGGATTGACCTAAATAGACAACGTTATATTTGACCTTGTATGTTTGAAAACCTCATTAAATTATCCGCTTCTTTTTGAAATTTTGACACTTGAAAATCCTATAACTACGATTATTTTAGAATGGAGGAGCTAAATTTGAATATATTTTGTACACGACTACATATGCTATTATGTACAAAATCAGAGCAAAGATTGGTGCCCCCATAATTTAGGTATGGTTTACAAATGCCATGATATCAAATTCAAATAATTGAATGGACTTCATGTTGAATTTGATTTTTTTAAACCACCTTAAGTTGAATTCAAATGTATGCTAGTTCATAGGTAGCTATTTCTAATGTCCATTGTGTAACTTTCATATGTATAATGTGCTTTACACACACAACATGAACTATACTCACGTTTATATTCGATTGCTAAAGCGATGCATTGTCTGGAGTTCAAAATACTAACTATGTGGATCAATTGTGTCGAATAATAACATAAACATGCTCAAATTCGATAGAATCTAGATGTCTGATGGATCAATGACCGCTCCTTACGCGAATTACAAATATCATGATCCCATCCTAATATTTAAATACAATTAATATCTTTAATCAATGTGTAGAGAAGTCTTTTACGTGTAGTTTCACTCTCCATCGATGGTCTCTCACACATGCTCACACACTCTTTCCCGAGGTGTCTTTCTCGTACACATGGTATGGTTTACAAATGCCATGATATCAAATTCAAATAATTGAATGGACTTCATGTTGAATTTGATTTTTTAAACCACCTTAAGTTGAATTCAAATGTATGCTAGTTCATAGGTAGCTATTTCTAATGTCCATTGTGTAACTTTCATATGTATAATGTGCTTTATACACACAACATGAACTATACTCACGTTTATATTTGATTGCTAAAGTGATGCATTGTCTGGAGTTCAAAATACTAACAATGTGGATCAATTGTGTCGAATAATAACATAAACATGCTCAAATTCGATAGAATCTAGATGTCTGATGGATCAATGACCGCTCCTTACGCGAATTGCAAATATCATGATCCCATCCTAATATTTAAATACAATTAATATCTTTAATCAATGTGTAGAGAAGTCTTTTACGTGTAGTTTCACTCTCCATCGATGGTCTCTCACACATGCTCACACACTCTTTCCCGAGGTGTCTTTCTCGCACACATGCTCTAGATATAACCCTCCCTCCCTCTCGTAACCATTTACAACTGTTTTCACTAACCTTTATCACAAGCACTCTTCCTCTCGCAAACATACACACGCACAATCCTCATCGACCCTTTTTATATACATGGACCTGCCTACGTGTCTCATGTACGCACATTATCTTTACGCCTGTCTCTCACGCATTGTCTCACTCCTCTTTTCCTAATCAACGAGTATGATTCTAGCAGAGCATTCTGTAGGATGCCCCTTAAAGTTAGGTTGGATGAATAGTAATACCAGAGATAAAGGGGTTACCTTAGTCCGAGAACCTAGGGTTACAAATCCTAGCCGGCTTTGTCAGTGGACACAGAGTCCTTCACATTCTGCTATCTTTGTCTTGTACGACTAGCTTCATCCATGGGTCTTTCTAAATGCGTCACGGGCCGACCAATGTGGCGCAGGATGGAACCGAACGAAGGGCCTCACCTCGACCCACCGGACCTCACGCGGTGACACACCCTCTAATCCCATGTCTCATTATCTTCTCACACCCACACATACCAACGCAAACACCACACACACACAGAAAATTTCTCCTGGTGCCTCTATTCCCTCCCCCCTTGCATATACACACTCAAGGGAATGGAATCTCTTGTTGTGACGTCATATTCGTCTCTCTCTCTAGACCACTCTCATTTCTCGTGCTATCTCTCCCACCCCCCTGTTGGCCCCTCTATCCATGCCTCTCTCGAATACGTAAAACACACATATACCTCTCTAGGCCCCACCAAATGCATCAACTACACATTCACACATGTTACATCACGTACCCCATTGATCTAAAAAGCCCTCTCTTCATGTTTATTTTGCATACAACATTCCTTTTGAATAAAGTGTGGCCAAAAAATTATTTTAGAGTTTCTACATATATACAACATTACAAAGTTATATGGAGGAGTACGAACGCTAATTTGCATTGCATGGTGCCCACAATGATATTTATTCCGCACTGTGAATTTTTATATTTTTATACTATATACAAAGTTAGTCATAATAAAGTGAAACGAATAGCACCTCTCTCTCCATCGCATACCCCCCTGTACGCCCCTTTCACGTATGCACACAAAACTATCTCCAGGTCCTCTAAAAGTAAGCCCCCAGAAATTCACGCATGTTTCATCTTTCTCTCACGATATATGCAATGACAGTCATTGTATTTGAAGCGAAAGCAAGATACGTACATTGGACTTCAGAATCCACTCATTATGGTCACCATTTATGTTTAGTGGTTATTATACAGTCATGGGCTAACCGTACAACTCTATATTTGCTCATGACATGACTAGTTGACCAATTAAACGCTCCATGTGGCACCTCTAGTGTTGCATCACATTATGTCACTACCATCGTGCCCACCTGTCGACTTGTATCTACTCTACATCTACACTCTTATAAAATACATAAAATACACTCTTATAAAAAACAGAGTTGTTGATGATGGTGTGCCTGCCATCCTGCAATATAGGTCGTCCAAATTATATCTGACGGATAGGAAAGAAACTATGGCAATTTTGCAAAAAAGGTACCCACACACCTCTCCAAATTTGCAAATAAGGCCTTCCCTCGTTCATCCTTTTCTCTCACAAGATAAACAAGTCATACAAATGCATCTTGATGTTACGTGCAACGCACGGGCATCTTGCTAGTAAGAATGAAAACAAATGACAAAAATATATTTGGACGGTGGTTCGAAGTCATGACCGCGGGCACAACGGACAAGGTGGCCTTGTATTGGTATGCTGAGTCGTCTGTTTTAACACACGGGAGCTGGTGTGGTGATTATACACACACGCACGCATGCACACGAACTGCATCCACGCAACACTCACACAAACACATGCACCCACGCACGCACGCAACACTCACACGTACACACGCAGCCACGCATGCACGCAACACTCACACCCATGCACGCAACACTCACACGCACGCACGCAACACTCACACGCACACACGCACGCATGCATGCACACACCAGTACACCACACGACCAACACACACTCTCATGCTCAAGTACTCAACTTACACGTTCATGCGCACACATCAGGCCCTGACAGACACATACACAACCAGGTGATTCCCGCGGACGGGTTTGAGCCTTGTCGCGCCTGCTTAAATTTGTGTTTGTCTGACCTTTTGCCTATGCGAACTAACAGGTGGGACCCACAAGGAACATGGTCAATTTAACTAGTCAACATGGCGCCATGCAGACTATTTGGCCGGTCAACAGAGTGCAATCCGATGCTGAACTGTGAGCAAATGACCGTATAATCACTGCAAAACATATATAGTGACCGTAATCAGCTTATTCTGAAGTTCGGTGACCGTATTACACTTTTCTCTCTGTAGGACCTCCAAAACTACATCTCTACACGTTCTCGCATGTTACATCTAACAACTATGCAATACAGCACCACTACTACACAATAAATCATATGTGTTTTTAGTTTTACTAGATATCATATTGTTACTTATAATTATCCAGTTTGCATACATTAAAATTGCCTTTGAAATGTATGGACAGTATCATCTACCGCGCGGGAAAAATCCCGCCCTTTCCTGTTTAATCGGGTTTGTATCGATGGATCATGCGAAACAACAAAACTATAGTACTATACAGTACAAGTGACAGTTCATTGGGCCATCGTGTCGTCTACTCCTCCGTCGTAAGAGTGGAGTGCTCGCTTTCATAAATCTTCTAGTCCCTTTCGCCGACATGTGGGACATCAAGCTACCGGGTCCACGTGCCATACCGGAATATAGTGCAGAGCAGCCGGGGTGAAGCAGCCGAGTCATGGCGCCGGCATAGTAATGAGCAATGAGGCGTCAAATCACAAAGCTGCACCTTTCCCGCAGTTAAGTTGGAGAGACGAAGCAACCATCATTTCACTCGTTGCTGAATCCGCTTCTCCATCATCTTCTTCAACTTAACCACGTGTTGCTTCTGCCGTTGTTCTGCCTCACGTGGGATGCGGATCGGCTTGGTAAAGCACTGACACGTGGGACCGCATGCTAGCAAACCGCCAGGACAACGTCCTCCGAAAATAAGAAGCCTAATCCTAGACATACAAAGGGCTACGTAGCTGCTACGTATACTTTCCATCTAATCTATATATGCCCCCCTGATTTTCAAGTGGGGTGGGCCTAGTCCTCTCCTTTAATCCAATCAAATAGTCCCACATCACATCAGTTTGTAACTTTACGTAAACCATTACGTGGATGTAGCATTGCTTAAATAAGAAACCTCCCCCGCCATCCGCGCGACAAAATCACCTCCTTTTTACTAATCTTGATTCTATAATTTTTTAGATCAATATAATCGAGATTTGTATAGATAGCACACAGGAGCAAAGCCAAGTGGTACGGTTAAGGGCATCCACATGGTGTAGCCAAATGTGAAAATAGCTTTTGGCATCGTGGCAACCATTGTGGACGGTGTTGCCAAAGCCAAAAAGATGGAACCGAAGCTCCCAGATTGATTGATTGAAGGAATAGAAAAATGCAACGTCTCTCCTCTTTCTCCCATGCTTGGACGCATGTAGTATAGTATAGAGCATAGAGTCTACTCCCTTGTCCCTTCTATCACAAATCACAAAGCAGTGAGGCGTCAAATCACAAAAGCACGGACGAAGCAACCATCATTTCACTCTTCGCTGACTCCGCTTCTCCATCGTCTTCTTCGAGAAATCATCCCACCACACTAGTACTCCTAGTAGTACTAGTAAAGGACTTCCTGGATGCAAATAAGGCGGTTTGTCTCGGCTTGCAGGTGGCACTTGCGAACGACTTACCGTGGTCTCCCTCAATGGTGTTCTCCATCGAACGCACTTCGCCAAACCACCAAAAAAAGATATCGTCGACGTCACCGCAATGGGGAAGGAAGTCAAATATAGTTACTACCTCCATTTTTTTGTACACAAGGCCAGAATATCAAAATTACAATTTGCAAAGGGCCACTAACACTAATCGAGGCAAAATTGATGGGGTTAGCAACCAAGGACATTAATATCCCCTGCATGCATGCGGAAGTGAGAAGGTTGGTTTGCATGGCGCTGCATTAATCAAGCGATGAGGAGTGAGATGGTTAGCTCTTTGGTCTTTGGAGAAAAAATATGCATTAATTGACATGTGAAACGAGGATTTGTATCGATTAAATCCCGCGAAGGAAAACCCCGCCTTTCCTTTTTAACACTAGTACTCCTAGTACGTACGTACTTATCCTGTTTGGGTCTAGGCCTTGCATTGCCAAACTTCGCCACACATTTTTGCCAAGCTTGCCTAAAGTTTTCAAAATGAGAAGGAGGTACACTTGCGCATGGCTGTCGCAGTCGCACCGCACCCTCACACGGTCGCTCCTGCACGCCGCAGTCGCACCGCACCCTCACACACTCGCTCCTACACGCCGCAAACCCAACCATGGGAACGCACCCTCACTGACACGTATTGTCGCATGTGAACAAACCAAACTCAGCCATCCTATCGCTGACACATAATTTTCATTCATAGAGTATGTTTATCCAACCGCATGTTGGGGAGTATCCGTACGGCCAGTGTGGTGGTCTGTTGGGGAAGAAGAAGAGGTGAGGAAGAAGGAAAGAAGGGTTAGGAGACGTAGGATATTCATCCAACCGCCTGAAATGGTAGACTGACCCAAGTCAGGAGACTAGCATAACAAATATATGTTTTTACACAACAAAAGATCCATAAACACAACAACATAAAGAAAAACTATCACTGCTCGCGGAAAGAGACGACCTCGTTGTCTTGGGCTGCCAGCACGAACCAGCCGTCGCTGCCGACGTGTGTCTCCGCACCGTGGTTGTCCTCGGCCTCCAGCTACTCGTTCAAGTGGAGCGTGCGGGCGCTCTGCATGGACGAGCGCACAGCCCGGTTCAAGTCGAGGATGTCCGGTTCCGCCTGCAGGAGGGCCTCGATGGCAGCGGCATCCGCGCGCTCCGCGTCGAGTCGAGCCTCCGCCGCCTGGTTCAAGTCCAGGACGTCCGGTTCCGCCTGCAGGAGGGCGTCGATGAGAGCGGCATCTGCGCGCTCTGCGTTGAGTCGAGCCTCTGCCACCCGGTTCAAGTCTAGGACGTCCGGTTCCGCCTGCAGGAGGGCCTCGATGGCAGTGGCATCCGCGTGCTCCGCCTCAAGTTGAGCCTCCGCTGCCCGGTTCACATCCACGACATCCGGTTCCGCCTGCAGGAGAGCCTCGATGGCAGCGGCATGCGCGCGCTCCGCGTCGAGTTGAGCCTTTGCCTCCCAGTCCTCCTTTAGTATCGCCATGTTGAACCGCTGGTCCGCCTGCACCATGGGGGACTCGGACGCCGGCACGAAGTCGACGTCCATCGTCTCATACCCATCGGGGGCCTTCTGCGCCGCGGCCTCCGCCATGAACATTAGATCGGCTTCCTCCTCCTCATAGCTTGGCTCCAGAGAACTCGGGGATTGGCCCGCCGCAAAGCGAGCTTGGGATCGAAGGTCTGTGGCGCCGACCGCCGCCGCGATTTCTGTGCGGCGCTCCGGCGTCAGCATCTTGTAGTAAGTGATCTTGCGGCGCACCATGGCTTTCCGGTGAACTAGGGGACGCTTGATGCGGGCTAGGGGATCGAAAGGTGGGGGAATGGGCTGGAGATTTGGTGTGGTTTTAGGGCAGTGGCTGGCGTAGGCCGAGAAGCGAAGGTTCTGGTGTGAATAGTGGTTCCGGTGACGACTGGTCAATCGGTTTTGACTGTACATCGCTCTTGTCGCGTTCGCGTTGCAGCCCGGCACGCTGGACCCTCCATGTCGCTCACCGAATGGAACGCGCTTCGTCTTGCGTTTTCGCTTGCTTGTGGGACCGCAGTTGAGAGCAAACCGACGTCCCTCCCCCTCCCCCGCTCGCGTCATTTATTATACCACCACTCCCTCCGTTTTATGCAGAGTAAATAAAAACAGAGGGAGTATACTACGGATGAGGATCCCCTGACGTGGCCGAACCCATTGAGTAACTGACATGCGGGGCCTAGCAAGCATGGGGTCTGCCAGTAAGTGACTGAAACGGAGGGTAAGGCAGCGATACCTACGTCAGAGGATCCACTTCCACTATACTACTTTGACCAAATGTCAGAGTAATAATATATGACATGCAACTTACACAAATGTTAGAGTAATAATATATGACATGCAACTTACACAAAGCATACAAGGTATAATGCGTTTTTCGAGGATAACTTTGACCAAATGTTAGAGTAATAATATATGACATGCAACTTACACAAAGCATAAGGTCAAATTTTTATGTGAAAGGAGTTTCCAATGATATAATTTTCACATTATACATCTCATGTACTATTAATCTTGTCAATAGTCAAATTGGAAACCATCTCGAGTACAAATCTAGGAGTACGTATGAATCTAACAGTATTGATTGGGAGTTGTTGAATGTTGATACCTTTTTGATCAAAGTAGAGATACTTTGACTACACATAAAACTTATATGTAAACTAAAAAGGATAGGAGGGAGTATATTGTACGTTCAAAAACAAAACGAACATTGAATACCCTTTGTATATGATTTGCGGATGCTATGACCACCGGTTCAAAATTTTGAATCCGCCTTAGGTATCACGTGCCCCCACTCGTTCCCTCTCGATTTCATCTCGGGGTCCGGAGATCTATTGAAAGAGGACTAGGGTGGGTACATGCGAATGATACTCGGCGGAATGTTCAAATGAGGTATGCGGGAGGATGGACTCGACTGGAGGGCGACATGATCGATGGAGAAGAGGGTTGGAGAGGAATGAGAAATAAGCAGACGCCACATGATTATACTTGAACGGCTCAAATAAACAATAAGTTGTCTCGCTTGGCCTACATAGTGAAAGGCCTAATGCGCAACGCGGAGCACTGACGCTCGAATATGGCCGGGAAAACAGGGAAACCGACATGTGGGGCACACCCGTCGGGACGACGTAGCGCAGACTAGTCCAATGGAGGAGCTGGCCCACGACCTCCTCGCCACCGACAATCGTTCATGTGGGTCGTTGGGGCCAACAATGGGGCGCAGCTCCAGCACCGCCTCTGGACACGGCGACCGCGGTGAGCGACACGCTCATATCGTCGCTAGACACGGTCGGTCTCAGTGTGCCGAGGGTGGCGTTAGTGCTGTGGCATGACCAACGGTATGTTTGGTTTGTGCCCAAGGTTTCCCCATCAAAGCATTGGGTTGCCAAAATTTTGGTTGAGGTATTGGTTGCCCATGATTTGGCCGACATTGGCAAGAAAAATGAACTAGAGTTGGCTAGAGTTCATTGGCATGCCAAAGAAATGGCAACCATCCAAACAAAGACCAATCTTTGGGTCATGACCAAATTTTTTGTTGAGGTATTGGTTGCCCATGATTTGGCCGACATTGGCAAGAAAAATTAACTAGAGTTGGCTAGAGTTCATTGGCATGCCAAAAAAATGGCAACCATCCAAACAAAGACCAATCTTTGGGTCATGACCAACATTTTGGTAAGGTGCACTTTGGCCACAATCCAAACACACCCCAACACCCGGCTCGTCGAGGATGCACGGGGCGCCGCGACGCGTCTGCGGAGTGGTGTAGCGTGGCCAACTACATCCTCTGGACCTGAGACCATGTCGGGTCGTCATGCTTTTTCAATGACATGCATCGATCGCATATGAGCAATGAGCATCTCCAACGTTGCCACGACCGCAGCTGACTACCCTGGCACAACAAAAACCCTTGTCCCTCGCGCCGTCGTGCGGTGCGTTCCCAGCCGGCGACAGCTGCCCGCAGTCATGCCGTCCGTCCGTATGCCGTCGTTAAGAGGCTCGGTGCCCGAGGAACCAACTCCGGCAACATAATGACGCACCAGGATGCTTGGCATCACCGGAATGTGCTACTTGAAGCGGCAACGCCCAGCTAACCTCCACACCATAGTGCATCGTCCTCCTACCTGGAACCACATCCGCCATGACCGCAAGCGCGAACGCTCTGCGCGAGAGCTTGTCTTCGGGGATGGAGCTCGAGGTTGCCACCCTCAATCAAGTCGCCGCACAAGCGATGGCCACGCTAGTGGCCGACGACGGGAGCACCGTCAGCCACGCGTCCTACTTGCCACCGTCCAACATCTGACACCGCCGAGGTCGGGGACTCCTCCGAGGATGAGTAGGGCATGGGAGGCGGCAGGGCATGGTGTGCCAACTGGCCGGTCCGTCTCCCGTGTTCTACTTTTCCTCGCCGGAGACTGCACCTTCACTTCACGGGTCTTGAACCCTGCCCCCGTACATAGAGATCACAGATGGAGGACATCGGTCGCCGCCGTAGAATAGGTTTAGGGTAGGGTTTATTTTATTTTTTTGTCCTATAAAAGTTCGAAATGTAATGAAAATTTGCCGTGTTTGCATTAATCTCGGCCGGTGTATATGAACTTTCACAATAATATACATATTGTAGGAGTACTAGAAAGATGCCCGTGCATTTCATGGAAGATCAAGATCTTGTGGGAGAAAAGGATGAACGAGGGAAAGCCTTATCTGCAAATGTGGAGAGGAGTTCGGGTAAATTTTCATAGTTTCCTTCCTATCCGTTAGATATAGATCGGACGACCTATATTGCAGGATGACAGGCACACCATCATCACCAACTCTGCTTTTTATTGAACCAAGACAAATCTAACATGCGAAGTAAAATAAACAAATAGGGTCTATACATACACAAATTATCTTAGGCACTCCAATAGTACGTCCACTACACATTCACGCATTTCACATCTTTCTACATCTATGGGAACCTACGAAAGGGTTAACGTAAATTGCCTCTCTCTCTCCTCCCCTGATTTTCATGGTGGTGGGCCCCCCCCAATCTACAATCAACAGCTCACACATTTCACATTACGTTAATTACGTAACTGAGATTACGTAGGTGTAGCATTACTCGTCCTAAAAACCCAACTAAGCCAACCTCCCAGCATATCGCACGGGAAAAGACCCGGCCGCGCCATTTTAGTCGGGATTACCGGATTACTAGTAGTAGTATCGATGGATCGCGCGAAGCAAAAAAAATTTTGAGGGGGCGAAACACCTAGTTTAAAAGGAAAAAAGGCGGTACACTCACAGCACTCCTGTCGCGGTCGCATTGCACCACAGAAACGTTCGGTCCTGCACACGGCTCATGCAAACGGAATGCGCTTCGGCTTGCCTCTTCACAAACACGTGGGACTGCACTTGGAGAAACCGACCATGCGCCAAACTCCCGCCCACCGCGCGAAAATCCTCCCCCCCCCCACACACCCAAAAATTCCCCCCCCCCCAAATCCGATTCAACAGCCCTTCGGCCAACTAGCAAATAATATTCCCCAAACCCCCCTCCCCCTGTCCCCCTCCACCCCATTCGCTCCGCCAAAGCCGCGCTCCCTGCCTCACTGATACGTCAGCGCCGCGGTTCGGCGATCCTCTCGCTCCCACAGTACACTCTCATAGATTACCGTCCTGTAGCAGCGCCGCCACCTCTGGCTACGTTCTTGTGGAGGCGCACGGCGGTCAGCACCGCCACCGCTGGCGACGTTCGTGTGGAGACGCACGGCAGTCAGCTTCTCCCACGGTACGCGCATTCTAGACTGAGGCCCCGTTCATGTCGGTGTAGCGCTGAATGTTAGCTGATAGACGTTGTTAATCTCACTGTTTGCCGAAGTAGTTTACTGTCAATATGCTCTGCTTAAGAAGCTTCCTTGCCCTGTTCTGCACTCAATCTGCTTAGCTGAGATGGCATGCCAAGGCCGATTAGTTGCTAAAATAACCTGCCATATATTTATTGTGACATAGATTGCCATGGTCTAGTAGCCAATCTGTTAGGTGAAATAGCTCTACACCGTTTTATACTCGATCTTTGTTGCTGCGATGGCCTTCGATAGTTTGATGGCTGTGTGCTCGGCCTCATTGACTGCTGAAACAGCCTGCCATAATTTGGCACTCAAATCTGTTTGCTGAATTAGCTTTACATATATTTCGTTACTTAGATCTGCTCGTCCAAATATCTTGCCATAGCTTTAGACATCGACCTAGGTATTTTTTTCTGGACTTCATAAAAAAGCATATATGTTTTTCCTGTAATATCTAGTAGAAGAACTAATTTGTATGTCTAACAGATGGACATGACTTGGATAACTTCTGCTCGAAGATTCTCCGCTGCATATGTCGAGGGGGTTGAAAACTTCATGAACTTTATCAAAGCTGAGTACGGTGGTCTGAAATCAGATGTGCTCTGCCCGTGTAGCAGTTGTATGAATTCAGTTACAAGACCCCAGTAAACTGTGCAAAATCATCTACACTTATATGGGATGTCGGTCACATATACTAGGTGGGTTCATCATGGTGAAGCTGTGAACGTCAATGTTATTGACTACGTGGAAGCAGAAGATCACCATCTTGATCTGCCTGATGCTCAAGTGGAAGAGGAGGAGGAGGTGGTGGTGTCGGAGCCAGTGAGTTTGACCAACATTGAAACAATGCTACGAAATGCTCATGCATTCCGTGAACTTTCACCTACAGAAGAAAAACGATGGGCCCGCATGTTGGAATAATGCAACGTTGTTGTCACCCCAGGAAATAAGCTATCAGTATTCTCAGCTATGGTCACCTTTCTTCAGGTGAAGACATCTGAGCGGATGACCAACAAATCATTCGATGCGATGTTGGCTGCTTTCCGCGAATCTTTCCCAGATGCGTCTGAGCTACCACACACCTACAGTAAAATGAAGAATTTCCTTCGTGCAGTTGGAATTGGATATGATATGATCCATGTTTGTAAGAATAATTATGTTCTGTTCCGGAAGGATTATGCCAACTTAAGTGAATGCCTGAAATGCAAATCATCAAGATGGAAAGATGTCGATGCTGTGAAGAGGATTCCTCATAATGTTCTGAGTCATTTTCCAATTACACCAAGATTGCAGAGGTTGTTTCATGATGCTGAAACAAGAGAGGATGTACTGTGGCATTCTAGGAACCAGGAGTACAGAGATCAGAATGTAATGAGCCATCCATCTCATGGTAGTGAGTGGAAAAGCTTCAATGATAAACACAAAGAGTTTGCTGCTGACCCGAGAAACATTAGACTTGGCTTAGCTTCAGATGGATTTAACCCATTTGGTCACCACAGCGCCAGATATAGCATGTGGCCAGTGCTTGTTATCCCTTACAACATGCCTCCAAATGTCTGCACCAAAGAATCAAACTGCATGATGGCCTTGCTCATCCATGGTCCAAAAAGTCCTGGAAAGGATTTTGATTTGTTCATGGAGCCTCTTGTCAAGGAACTTCAACAGCTATGGAAGGGTGTTCTCACTCGAGACCTATATAGCAGCCCACCAGCTGATTTCTTTCTGCGTGCTGTTATAATTTGGTGCATCCATGATTATCCGGCTTTGGGCACAATGTTAGGGCAAATGACACATGGTTACAATGCATGTGTTCGCTGTGACAGGAATCCGCTGTCATACGCAATACTTAGGAAGATCTGTTACATTGGACACCGTCGTTTCCTTGCCAAGGACAAGTCGCATCCTAGAAAATACCGAAGACATGTGTTCAATGCAAAGCATGAAAACCGTGATGCGCCAAAGAGGCTCACCGCCGATGACTTGCAAGAGGAATTAGAGAAAGTCAGGCATATTACACCAGGAAACCATCCTGGTAATGGTAGCTGGAAAAGGAAGCGTGGTAGGGTAGAAGAGAGATTATTGTTTACCCACAGGTCCACTTTGTGGGACTTGGAGTATTGGAAAGATTTGGATCTGCGGCATAATCTTGATGTGATGCACATCGAGAAAAATATATGTGACAACATTATCGGCACACTTCTTAATATTGAAGGCAAGACGAAAGATACCTTAAAATCTAGGATTGATTTGACACACCTGGGTATCAGAAAGGATTTGCAGGTGCAAGATGAAGGTAAACCACGGGATATGGCACCAGCTGTGTACGTCTTGGACAAGGTAAAAAGAAAAGAATTCTGCGAGGTCCTGTCACGTGTGAGATTCCCACATGGATTTGCTTCCAACCCTGAAAGGAGAGTCAGTGCAGATGGAAACAGAAACAAGGTACAAGGGTTGAAAACTCATGACTTCCACGTCCTACTTCAAAGGGTTTTACCTGTTATCCTTAGAGGATTGGGCCGCCATGACTTATACAGAGCAGTTGCAGAGTTGGGACAATTTTTCGGGGAACTCTGCAGTAGGAATATCAGGATAGATGCTTTGGAGCGTCTTAGAGACAAGATACCAACTATCCTATGCGACCTTGAGAAGATATATCCTCCAGCCTTCTTTGATGTGATGGTGGATTTGGCTGTTCATCTACCTGATGAGGCACTACTTGGAGGTCCAGTAGAGTATGGTTGGATGTACCCTATTAAAAGGCGGCTAGGCACTTTCAAGGGCTATGTTAGGAACAGAGCTAGACCCGAGGGTTCCATTGCAGAGGCCTACATTGCTACAGAAGCGTTGACATTCTGCTCAAAATACATTGAAACAGCTGATCAGCTTAGCAAAGAGGTGGGTGAAGACAATCCTGGGCTCAATGTTTTCGATTATTCTGTTCGAGTTACTGGGAAGAGTCGACAAGAGGACAAACCTAAAGGTTTGGACAAAATGGTTTGGTATGTGTTGAATAACTGTCCTGAGATACTACCTTATATCAAGTAAGTGTACTAAACTTGCAGCACATTCTTATATATTTAGATGTTTGACGCGATCACTATGTTGTGCAGCATCTACAAAGAGGAGTTACTGCCGCAAAATCCAAGAAACATTGACAAACTGGTTATGGCAGGATTTGTGAAATGGTTCAAGAACCATGTAAGCTTTTGAAGTGCACTGTCAGTTTTTTAATATATTGAGTACATAAGATGATCAGCTTGTCTATTTTCTAATCATAGGTTAAGAAGATGCAGGAGGATGGGTAGGCAGTTGATGATGCCCTTTACTCACTAGCAATGGGTCCTGATACTCGGGTAAGACATTATGAATCTTGCGTTGTTGGAGATGTGCGCTACAACACCCTTGCACGAGACGAAGACAGGAAGACACAAAACAGTGCCATCATGAGCACAGATACGTATGACAAAGAGACAACTAAAATGTATGCTAACATAACAGACATTGTTCAGTTGTAGTATATCTCCAGTTTCGAGGATCATCGGTGTGTGGTGCTGTTGTGCTGTCGTTGGTATAACCTGTTTTCCAGGATCGCAAAACCCAGAGTTGATGATTATTTCAAATCCATCAATGTCAAGGCAGCGTACCAGACCAATGAGCCTTTTATTTTGGCAAATCAAGCAACGCAGATATTTTTCTTGGAAGACACATTTGCACGTAGCGATGACTGGAGAGTATTGCAAAGGTTTGAGCAGAGGAATTCGTTTAATGAAGTTGCACAACAAGATGATGCTTACACTACTCCTGATGTACAAGATAACACAGATGTTCCTAATATATTCGAGAACCATCACGTCAATGACGCCGGCGAAAATATTGCCTATCATGTTGTGGACATACAAGAGTTGATCAAGAAGAAGCCAACGTTCGAGGACGTTGAGGACGAAGACGATGACACCGTGGGGAATTACAATTCAGACTGATACACATGGCGAAGATGTTGACGCTGCTGCTGCGGACGATGATTACATTGCTTTTGTCGTATTTTCCTGTCAGAAGACGTTTTTATCTACTATGTGAAATTGTGTTTGCTATGACAACTGAAACCTGATGAACATGTTGTTTAGTATTTTGCTGTGCGAACATCACTTGTTATGTATGCTGATTTGTGTTTGGTGATTGTATGACAAATAAAACATGATGACATTGTTGTTTAGTTGTACACATACTTGGCTGTGAAACTTGAATTTGATGACATAGTTTGCTGTTGGACTGCAATTTGCTCGACGTCTTCGAATGAGAACAAAGCTAACCCCGAAAGGGCCTCTACTATTTATTTATTTACATGAGCAAAAGGGGATACCCCCTGATTTCTGTTAATAGAAATCATTAGATGTTCACAACACTATGCTCAGCCTGCTACACAGATTTCATTCATTACTAGTTTCAACAAAGTGCTCATGTCGTAGCCACTTAATACATCACGAGTGCTACATACGCTGCAAATAAAGAGACAATCATCCTACAGAGCACATCGATTTTGCCCATTATCTTCACAAGCTCTTTCATCTCCTCATTGCTGTCAAGGCCGTTCAGCAGTTGTTGCTTGGCCATGATCAGAGGAACTGCATCTTTAACCTTCTGCTCTGCATCTTCCTCTTCCGCCGTTCCTTCAGTTACTTGTCCAACACCCCAGCCTGCTAGTATTGGGATTCCTTGGCTAACCAAATAATCAGCGTAGTTGCATTCCCCCACATCAGCAACTTCCCAAAAATACAAATCACACGAATCTTCCCTTTTCTGCATGAATCAAATTGGAAGATCATCAACCAAACTATTAAAAAAACCAGCAACTGAATGCAGCAAAACAACACTTAAACATATTATTACCCCATGATTCGGGCATTTGTAGAAGACTCGGCCAGGGTCGCGGATTGTGGTTGAGACGCGACGGATGACTCTGCGTGATTTGCAGCAGTGGCACCACACCAACAATAGCGGGTTGCGATGAGCAATCGGCTGCGGTGCGCGTGCCGGTGGGGGTGTGATGAGACCCACAGGCGATGGTACGGGTGGCGACTTGGCACATATCTGGTTGTTGCCTGCTGAAGAGCAGGTGGACGAGCAGCCAGCAGACATGGTTGCTGCGGCCAGAGCTTCTGATGCTAGGCAGAGTAAGTAGAGAAGAGGAGAAGTGAACGTTGGATATGTCAGTTTCATTACTTGCAGAGTAGCATAGCACCATACATAGTCATAGTCTAGGTTTGGATTCGAACCAGCTACAGGAGCACGTCTTTCTTTTTTCTAAAACTCGGCAACATCTCTTTACTAGTACACTAGCTTGTTCTGTACGCCTTCCCAAGTCTTTGATTTTCTTTCCCTTTTTTTGCGAGGAAGGAAGGAGGACAAAATTGAGAGTTCCTGGGACTCGAACCCAAGACCTCTCGGTTGAAAACCAAGGGTGCCAGTCACTTATGTGGCAAACGTTCCCCGTGAGGAGGACGGCAGACGAACGCATTTTCCTCGCAGTTTTCTTCCTATATATAAAAAAGTATGCTACTTGGTTTCCGCTTAGTCAACAAACGATTGTACCAACCTTGACCGTTTGATTGACATTCAACGTCTGTCGCGTTTCTTCAGTCTCTTCTTCCTCGAGCCGCGAAAGCCAAACCAGCGCCGCGGGACCACCTGCTCCCACCTCCCACGGCTGGCTGTGATCTTCCCCGGCTCCTGTTCGTTCCCGTCCGAGGCCTCACCATCGTCCTCCGCCTTGGTTCGCTCTCCGCGGCGCCGCCCTCCGGTGTTTTCAACATGGTCAACAACCGAGAAGAATAAGGAGATGACTGTACATGGTGAGGATGACAGTAGGGACCCAGCTGCGCGCGCAGTAATTTTGTTTTTTCGGGACAGAGAAGGGTATCAACTAGGTTGTGCGGGACCCGTGGCCCGTCTAGCCCAGTTTCATATGTTTAGCACATGACCAGCCTAGTTTGATTTTTTTCCTTTCTGAAAATGGCTAGCCAGCTATTTTGTTTTTTGCAGCATAACCAACGTAGGCCTACTTGCTTTTCTACGCCCTGCTGGGCCAGAAATCTTTCAAGATGAGGAGGGATGCATTTTGCCCAGAAAATGGGCTATAAGTAATAAGAAATGGGCTATAAGTAATAATAAATGGGCTGTAAAATGAAAATATACAGCAAGCAGGCAATTAGTTCCAAAATACTGTTTTCTTTTGGATTTTGATATTTTAAATTTCATTGTTTTTGTGCGGGTAAAATTTCATTGAATTTAAATTAAGGTATATTTAGATTTAAAATTAATTTGAATCTGGCTAGAAATTTCGGGCTGTATGCTGTTTGGGACAGGTTTGGAGGCTCACTTGTGGGTCTACTAGGTTGACGTGTACTTTGGCATTGTCAACTTAGTCCACAAACGATTCTAGCAGCAGTGACCGTTGGATGTTAATCCAACGGTAACATCCGACGGGCGCGCTGCTTCTTAAATATCTGATCTTCTTGCTCCAGCCGCCCAAACCAGCTCCAGTGGGACTGCCCTCCCGTGGCCGGCTGTGCTGCCGCACAGGCCGCATCGCCCCACCCTACTTCATTGCTGGCCAGGCCATTCCTCTACTCACCCACACCTCCTGTTATTTTCCGGTGACGGCAGCCAGACCAGTAAACCCTCGTACTCACCACCGCGTGGGCAACCATTGCCGAGTCTTCCCTGGCTCCGTGTCGTTCCCTTCCTAGGCCTCGCCGTCATCCACCGCCATGGTGCTCTCGGCGCGGCCTAGTCAACTTGGTCAACGAACGACATCCATCGGCCGTGGATTGTACGCGCAAAATAATGATTCCTCCACCTGACAGCTGGGACCCACCGGAAGGGCCTCTGTATTTCGCGAAAAAAACGTTCCCCCCGCTGACATGTTGGACCCACCAGCTATATCTTCGCACGCAAGGAAGTGCCTCCTTATTACGCACAAAAAAATGAATACCCCCTGCTAGCTGGGACCCACCATAGTGGGAGGATGACTTGTGGGCCAACTAAGTTGACGGGGACGGAGGGCTTTGTCAACTTAGTCAATATGAACGATTCTAGATCCAGTTGAACGTACGATGTCCATCCAATGGCCGTAGTGCTTCTTCAACCTCTGGTCTTCTTGCTCCAGCCCCAAAGTAGCGCTGGTCGTGCCGCATGCTCCTGCCTCCCATGGCCGGCTCTGCTGCCGCGGAGGCCTCACCGCCCCCTACTATTCCCACCGCTGGCCTGGCCTAGCGGCGCCGGCTCACACCGCAGCCGAACCAGTGAACCCTCGTACTCCTCTCAGCATGGGCTTCCACTGCCGTGTCTTCCCCGGCTCCGTTCGTCCCCTTCCTAGGCCTCGCCGTCGTCCACTGCCGTGGTGCTCTCCGCGTGGCGTGGTCAACATGGTCAAGGAACGACTTCCATCGAGAGTACTGTATGTGGAGAGGCTGACAGCTGGGTCCATGGCCACAGCCCTAGTTTTTTTGTGATTTGCTAAGTAAGTCGCTTTGTCAGGCCTATTGGGCTGCAAATCTTTCAAGATGAGGAGAGCTTTCATTCGGCTGGCCGAGAAAATGTCCCATCAGTAATGAGAAATGGGATGTACATTTTTAAAACACATCAAACCGGCAATTAGTTTCAAATAACTTTTTTTTCATTTCAAGATTTTAAATTACATTACTTTTTATGCATGGAGAATTTGTTGGATTTTATATTGATATACAATTATTTTTAAAATCAGTTTGAATGTGAATCGAAATTTTGGGATTAAGAACAGTTCAGACGCACCGAAATATGCAAAATTTCATATAATTTTTTAATCGTGGCCACAATATGGGATGTAATGCTAACAAAAAGAATATGGGCTCCAAAAAAACCTTAAGAATTAGCAAATGGGCTATAAATTATTAGAAATAATGGGAGATGGGATGTATGCTGTTTTCCACAGATTTGAGGCTTTCCTAAAAAAAAGGTTGACGCACAAACACTGACGTTGGATGTCCACCCAACGGCCGTCGTGCTTCTTCAATCTCTGCTCTTCCTTGCTCCAGCCGCTCAAACAAGCGCCGGCGGGACTGCCTGCTACCTCCTCCCCGCGGCCGCCTATGCTGCCACGCAGGCCTCACCGCCCAACCGTACTCCCATCGCTGGCCTAGCCATCCCTCTACACACCCACACCTGCTGTTATTCTCTGGCGACAGGCAGACGAACCAGTAAACCCTCGTACAGTCGTACTCCCCCTCTGCGTGGGAAACAACTGTCGAGTCTTCCTGCCTCCGTGCGTCCCTTCCTAGGCCTCACCGTCGTCCACCGCCGTGGTGCTCTCGGCGCGGCGCCTGGTCAATGTGGTCAACGACCGACTTCCATCGGAAGAGTACTGTGCATGGAGGCGCTGACAGCTGGGTAGTAAAATACTGATTCCAATTGCTGCTGATCAATAAACAAATTGTCTAGGTCGTCTAATTTTGGTAGAGTTTTTGGAGTTCCAGAACTTCGCGTTAGTTACAGATTACTACAGACTGTTCTGTTTTTGACAGATTCTGTTTTTCGTGTGTTGTTTGCTTATTTTGATGAATCTATGGCTAGTAAATAGTTTATAATCCATAGAGAAGTTGGAATACAGTAGGTTTAACACCAATATAAATAAATAATGAGTTCATTACAGTACCTTTAAGTGGTTTTATGTTTTCTTTCTCTAACGGAGCTCACGAGATTTCTATTGAGTTTTGTGTTGTGAAGTTTTCAAGTTTTGTGTGAAATCTTTTGATGGATTATGGAACAAAGAGTGGCAAGAGCCTAAGCTTGGGGATGCCCATGGCACCCCAAGATAATCCAAGGACACCAAAAAGTCAAAGCTTGGGGATGCCCCGGAAGGCATCCCCTCTTTCGTCTACTTCCATCGGTATTTTACTTGGAGCTATATTTTTATTCACCAACATGATATGTGTTTTGCTTGGAGCGTCTTGTATTATTTGTGTCTTTGTTTGCTAGTGTTCCACAATCATCCTTGCTGTACACACCTTTTGAGAGAGCCATATATGAATTAAAATTTGATAGAATACTCTATGTGCTTCACTTATATCTTTTGAGCTATGTAGTTTTGCTCTATGTGCTTCACTTATATCTTTTGAGCACAGAGGAAACGGCCTTGTGTTCGACCGGCCACGTTCGAAACGGGATCCTGTTCATTGGGAGGGGTCTGGCGTACCGCAAAATGGACGAAACGGACCTCCTAGAGTCGAAACAGGGGTCCTGTTGATCGGGAGGGGTGTGGCGTACCGCAAAACGGACGAAACAGACCTCCTACGGTCGAGACGGGGGTCCTGTTGATCTGGAGGGGTGTGGCGTACCGCAAAACGGACGAAACGGACCTCCTACGGTCGAAACGCGGGTCCTGTTCATCAGGAGGGGTGTGGCGTACCGCAAAATGGGACTCCATGGGATGCTGTTCATCTCCACCGTCCACCTCCTCCAGCCTCCACGGGCTCCTATTAATCCAGCCTCCACCGCGCGCAACTCCACCGGCTACTGTTCAACCACCTCTCCATCGTCTACTGTTCATCCAGCCCTCCACACCACGGGGTCCTGTTCAACCACTCCTCCACGGGCACCCCTCCACCGTCTACTGTTCATCCAGCCCTCCACCACAGCACGGGGTCCTGTTCAACCACCCCTCCACGGGCACCCTTCCACCGTCTACTGTTAATCCAGCCCACCACCACACCACGGGGTCCTGTTCATACAGAGGCAATGCCACCGCTCACTGTTCATCCAACCCCCCCCCCCCCCCCCCCGCAACACTCACTGTTCATCCTAGAGGCAACATCGATCGGCTTCAGTTAGCAGCAGTAGCGAAGGAATTGCTCGATCGGGTTCAGTTAACAGCCATCGATCGATCGCTCGGGTTCAGTAACGCGTAGCCTGCAGTGCAATCGCTCGGGTTCAGTTAGAGCCCAACGCCTCGCTCGGGTTCAGTTAGAGCCAACGCCTCGCACACACGCGCATACGTGTACGAGAGAAACGCGCATCGCTCGGCCCCCGACCTCCCACTGTAACCGGGAACTCCCTGAAATTTTCATCCCCCTCGCTTCTACCATGGTTTTCTCCGTCATGGACGGCCCAAAGAATGTCATGCAGCTGCGTCTCCGGCCCGCCCAGGACGAAAAGCCCATTTTCTATCATGATTTTTTGTCATAGAACTAGGAGCCCACCACATCTATGATGATACCGGGTTTTGTCACAATTATCGTCATAGAAGTGTCATATGTATGACAGAATTTTTTTTCGTTTGGCCCAAAACGTCACGGATGTGTCTTTTTTTTAGTGGGAGCTGGGGTTTTTCTGTAGTAGTGAGGAAGAAGGGGAGCTAGGGTTTTCTGTAGGAGTGAGGTGAGGAATTTGGGGGTACGAGTGGAGCGAGCTAATGTGAGGTGGGTGGGAGTGAGGAGGAAGAAGAACACCCAGGTTTTTTTTGGGGGGGGGGGCGGTGTGCTGGGTCTGGGTAGCGCCTCTCATTCAGTAAATATATGGACTTTTGAATTGCTTTTACTATTTACTAGGGTGGGTGGGCTGTTTTGTCTTGGGCCCAGAGAAACAATTACTACAAGTACAGTGGAGACACTCTACAACTACCCATAAAAATAATTACTACTAGTACAGTGGATACAATACCGCTTCTGCTCCTCCTAGGTCATCGAAACGTCTCCCTCTACTGAATGCCGCTATACTTTTGTTCACCGACATGCGGGCCATGCAGCGCGCGGGCCCAAATGCCATCCACCAAGTTAGTAGGCAGTATGAAGGCGGAGAGTCACCCGGGTCATAGCGCGTCAATAATGAGCCGCCATATCACAAAACCCCACCTCCCTGCAGTCTATGTTTGACGGACAAAGCAACCATCATTTCACTCTTCACTGAATCCCCTTCTCCCTCACCGTCTTCAAGAAAGGCAACACTCGCATCTGCCACTGTTCTTCTCTCCCAATGAAGAGAAGGTAAGTGGATCTGTGATGTTGGTATATTTTCGTTCAGAGAAAAAAAAAGAACTTTTGCAAAGCAGTAACCGATCCTCACTCTCTTTTTTGTTTCATTGTCATTGCAATTGTGTTTTCCTTTCAGTGGTCTCCCAGTATTCGTCAGTTTCATGATGGACCAAGGAGAAACAAGCAAAGATCTGCCGATATTGGAGCACACGCGTGAGGCTGATCCCCACGAGACAAAGAGCTCCAAGAAGATGCATGGAGGCAGCCACCGAGCCGACCCCATATACGCTCACGGCCACTACTGAGATGGTCAACGCACCGTTTGAGGTTACAGCCCCCGTGGCACTGCAGGAGAAGTTCTCCCCCTTCAAGGATGTGTCCCCCCCCCCCCCCCCCCCCCCCCCCCCCCCCCGCTGAGCTGCCCAAGGTGATTTTCTTCTTTGCCGATCTCGATTGTGGTTTTTCATCTAAGTATGTGGTGATGAATAATGCAAAATTTTATTAGCTTCGATGCCATCCTATACATAGTGGTTTAAATAACTTGTGTTTCTTATACTGGAAAGTAATTCAAAATTTGTTTCTGTTTCAGTTAGAGCCCTGATACAGACAAGGATTGTGTGGTTGTACATGTCACTCGCTATGAGGCAGATGACCTGAATATACGCACTGGGAAAACATAGTTTTTAGGCTGTTGGATCCTGGAAGCCATTTGCGCTTATACCAATGAAGAGTTGTATTCCAGCCTCACTGTTGTCCAGGGTGTACTGAAGCACCAGAAGTTCAAAGCTACTTCTTCGTTTGTGAGGCATACTGTTCTTGTCAAGCTTACGCAGGAAGATGACGTGGCATGCCTCCAGAAACAAGTTTATGAGTGGCAAGGCCAGAAGGTTGTCTTCATGAAGGTTCACAGGATTGAGCTGCTGCCGGACGTCCTCGATGATGTTCATGGAAAGGTCTATCTTGTGTCCAGCCCAAATTAGATCGAGTCATGAAATACTTGCCCCAGCTAGTGTTTAATAGTAGTTAGGATTCTGTCTAATTATCTGAACCTTGCCTGTTATCGAGCCCTCTGGGGCTAGTACTCTGTTTGAATCCGTCTATGGGAACTGCTGCTACTTTTGTGTGCCCGTGAATCATCGTAATTGTTGCCGAAACAGATGCGTCCTCATTAGTTTTATCATACGAGCAGTGTGTGTTTTGATGAAATAGAGTACTCGTCCGAGAACTGTGAGCCGACGTATACATAAGTACTTGTAAGCACCGTTGTTGCTACCCCACATATAAGCAGTTGTGCAAAACACGACACATTGGCTCAGCTCGCTTCAGCATTAGGCTATCGACCAGCTAACAATCAACAATATGCTGTCTGACATATAAGCAACTATGTATCTTGTTACCGTGGTTCATGCAGTTAACTGAGGCCACATTGTAAATTCCAAACGTTCACACGCTAGTCCAGCGTTCATGTGGAACACTCACATTAAATTCGGCTTCCTAAAAAACTTGACAAGGATAAGTTAAGCAATTTTATGCATCTCAATGATTCATTGAACATAATAAACATATACTAGTTAATAGCAAAAGACAAAGTTGTGAGAAGGTTTACAAATCAGGAAAAAACAAGCAAGGCTTCTCTGAGTAAAGGGCCTCCCGGCAGGCTTAAATTTCCCGGAGTTCACTCTGGTTTTTTCTTGTTGGCACCATCCAGGGTTAGGTTCTCTCATTCAAGAATAACCAATTATAATTGTGTTCTCAGCTGGAATGCTGAACTGAACCATGGAGTGTACTGACCAGCTGAAAGTCTTGTGCATTCCACTAAATTTAAGCGCCGCTATTTGCAGAAATAAGCAAACCACAATGCCTCTTGTCCGCGCACCTGTCCCAAAAACCTCCGTGCAGCCGTGCCAGCTTGTCCTTGGTCCATGGATGAACTGGAAGAAAGTGCCGGACTAGGATGCAGATGTTTTTGCTCGTCCCTGCACTGCAATCAGGAACTAAAACGTATGAATCAGCTTCTTTTAGATTGCGTTGGTCATTCTACCTAGTAACTACCAATGTAGGAATACCTGGAAGAAGGGTCGTTAGACGACGGCAATGAGGGATAGCCATCTCATTTTGCGCAATTCTACTAAAACTGAGGTGTGTGCTTTTGATTGCGCGGATAGAAACGATACGGAGACAGACATCCCGAAACGATATGGAGACAACCATCCCTGTTTGCGCAAATACGAAATACGGTTATTTAAACAGTGACAGATATTTGCAGTGGTGTATGATTAATAGCAGCATCTATTGTGTTATAATTGGCACTAGATTGACAGTATGAAAGTGTCCTTAAGTAAGTAGCATCACATCACATCAGCACTGCCACTAGATTAACATGCAGAACAATAGCATTAGTAGTACTGTCATGAGAGTAGCACATGGTCAGTAAATGTGCAATCAAATTTGTGCAGTTCCACTGGGATGAAGCAATGTTAGCGGTGTGAGATTTAAGTGTAACTGCAAAAACACAATTCATGGGAAATAAAGCAAGACGGAAGTACTTCATAAAATGGTGATGGCATTGCTTCAATTTATCGACGGCACTAGACCTAGTGACATTTGTGCAGTCCCATTTTTTATCTCCTCGGCGACATGTTCCCATGTGAGCACAGGAAATCTAGACCTGCTCATTCTCATTTGCGTTGTCCCCCAACACCCGTCACTTTCTTTCCTTTTTCAACCAAGAGATAGGTCCACTTCCCCCCACCCTTCGCCACCCACCATGCTTTCTTCGTCTTTTCAACCAAGAGACCGGTTGGGTAGCTAGTATCTAATACATTCCCCCGTTTCCTCTTAGAACCAAGTCCTAGATTCATGCTACAACTTTCCCACTTTCTTCCCTGTTTGAACCAACTCTTAGAGTCGACTGTATGAACTAGCTTTACCTCTAATAATAGTAAAAGTCTAGGTGGCTTTGGAACAGCGGACGGAAGTAGAAAAAGATCCACACGAAGCCAAGTGGGGAGCTGGGGCAGTAGAGCAAGGAAGGTTTTGAAGGAATGTATACCTGAGGGTCGTCGGCATGTGGCAAAGACGGCGTCGGGAGGCCGCTTCTTGGCCACAATACCGCAGGGAGGAAGAAGGGGTCGGAGGCCCTCCGGAGCCCGCGCTCTCTCGGAGAGAACGGCACGACCGCCGATCGGGATGTGCGGGCAGCCGTTGGTCTCCTCCCTCGCCGCCGACGACAGCGTGAATGATGCACCTACACCCGTGCCCCAGTCGAGTTTGTTCGGCCGGATTTGTGACCAGCCGTGAGCTGAGATAGAGTGTGGCCACCTATGTCTTGCTTAGATCTGGAGAGCATGAGAGAGTAAACGAGAGGAACCTTAGTAAAGTAAGCGCTAAGGCTCCTGCTTATAAATATAGTGGAGTGATTTTGTTGTACCAGCTTCAAAAAAATGGGCTCCTACATGTACCCGCGAGTGGGTGTGAGAGAACTAGTGCGTGCGTGCACCACTTCTCTTCGTGAGAGTACAATATACTATGGCCAAAGAATGTTCGCCACAAGAGTAATAGTATAAGTGTGTGACGTGTGAGCTAAAATAAAATGTGCGTGACGTCTTTTGTTTTTTAGAAGTTCTGAGGGTAGGGTGTGAAGAGCACATATGTGTGTGATGTCTACCTGCAGATAGACGGTGGGTGCGAGAGGAATCGGGAGGGTGCGTGTGCGTGAGAGAGAGGGGGGCACGTATCAACGCAATGCATGTGTCCGTAAATCATTATCCGACAAACGTTCGCCACAAGCCTTTTCCCGACGAACGCCATAAGAACCGTTAGATCGGCATTCGACACTGTCAATTTTGCCATGTCATTTAACAGAATAGCCACTCCTCCTACACACAATTCTTCCACGTGAGTGTTAGCAATTGTTGTATGCTCCCTCTGCTCCAAAATGCAGTGCATATAGCTTTATTGAAAATTTGAACCTCGCAAACTTTTACCGAGTTTTTGTGTACCAAATTGCACATGTAGAATACCCTGTATATATCATTTCATTCATCTTCGAGAGGTAACTATAAAGATGGGGGAGGAGTCTACAAAGAAAGACCATCGTATCACCTGCAGCAATTTCAACCATCCTTTGGTGTGGAGGAATATCATAGGAACTCTATATGATATGATTTTTATTGGATTTTTTCCTTTAGAGGCAATTCGTTCATAGGAATAGATTCATATACTCCACATTTCAAAGGAAATAAACATGATATCATTTATATAGCTTTAGAGCCACTTGATTCATATGAATGGATTCCTATACTCCCATAATTTCAAAGGAAAATAAACATTAGTGTATATTCAATAGAAAAGTTCCTATGATATGAACCAAATTACATCTCTTTTCTAATCCCTCCTTAGAGGAATTGAGATACATGCCATCTCTAGATTCAATAGAAAAGTTCCATGTATACATCTTCTATTCCTAAATAGCTTGTACAACCCACTAGTATCTTTTTTCCAAGACATGCAACTATAAGGCACAAGAACTATATAGTGTGCGAATAACTTGAAAGATGGTCACTGGGTGAAGCTAATCTGATAGTGCAGAGATGGCAAATCCGAGAACTACTGGCTGTTGGATATCATCAACATTCCACTAGATCTTCCACATGTACAATTTAGAAGACTTCATGGTTGAACTGAAACATAATGCACAAACCTCAAAATACAAGCACTTCTCCTTTGTTCTAGAATCTTCCGTATCATAATTTATTTTTTCTAAATGAATTGCCATTATTTGTTTTTTACTTTATGCTTTACAATGCACAACCCCATGAATCTTAACATTTTTATAAAACTAATTGATTTTGAATGTGATGAACTATAAGAACTAAACGAACATCTACATCATGCATACATGACTCAAAGCTTTACATGCTATAGTGTGTATTTATTCATAATTTGGTTTCGAAATCTCATGCGTTCAATGCATGTGTACCTGACTAGTTTTGAGTAGAGTAGCAAATTTCACACGGCCCCGGGTATATCAAAATGCAGGGCCCATGCATCATTGCCTTTCGGTCGAACCTACGTCCACAATTCTTTGTACGTACTATATCTCCACTGGTCCCCGAACCCAAAATGTTGCCTCGTTCCCCTAAAACCAAGCGGCCCACACATATTTAAGGCATCGACTCGAACTCAATCCCTCTCCCGTTTACTACGACATGTCCCCGCACGCCCTAGTAGTACTCCTACAAACCCTACCACCACACACATCATCGGTTTTCTTCAAGAGGACGAGGGAGAAGCCGATTTGTACTGGAGGCGCTTTTAAAAAAATGATCTGTAGTGGAGACCCCTACCCTAGGGTACCCTAGGTAGCTGCCGCACGCATCATTGGTTTTCTCTATTCTTTATGCTCTTGCGCCCTAGAGTGAAATGATGGTTGCTTCGTCCGTCTAGCTTAATGCGGGAAAGGTGGGGCTTTGTGATTTGACCCCTCATCGCTCATTTTCTACTACTGCGGCGCTACAGCTGGGTTGCCTCCAATTCCAACCGCTGCTCTGAACTGTAATTTGGTGCATCGGACGTGGAACAAGACGGTGGATGAGCCACATGTCGGCCAAAGGGGTCATGTTAAGTGTGTCGCCAGTTCGTGTGCGGACTGACCCTGCTTGAGTCGCTACGCCAACACGACAGGTGCAGCCTACCACTTGGTCTGGCTCCTTGGTGAATCCCGACTATATTGATCTAAAAAGATATGTACTGAACTACCCTCTCCGTCTTGTTTCTTTAGATGTCTCGGTTTCTAGGGCGTGCACGTAGTTCTAGGTCATCCATTTGGCTAACTAAATCTGAGTTACTATGTCACAAAAAGTATATCATTGGATTATTAAGTGGATGTAGTTTCTAAACATATACTGTTCATCACATATATAGCCAGTTAAATTCTCAACCTAGAACGACGTGCATGCCATGTAAACCGATACGGAGGAAGTATAGTAGTAAAAATGAGGTGATTTACCGAGCGATTGGCGAGGGAGCATGGCCTGTCATGCGGTCCCACGTGTCATGATGTACCAAGGCGATGCGCGTGTCCCTCTTGAGGCAGAAGCAATACTACGTGGTTTGAGATGATGGCGAACCGAAGTGTGAAATAATGGTTGCTTCGTCCGTCTGGGAAGGTGAGGCATTGTGATTTGACGTCTCATTGCTCGTTACTACTACCACTGGGGCAGTATGACTAGGGTGCGTCCCCCTGCTGTTCTGCACTGTTATTTGGTGCTCGACACGTCGACCCGGTTGCTATATGTCCCACATGTCGGCGACAGGAAGTATAGAATTCATGAAAGCGAGCGTCGACGGAGGAGTTCAAGACATGGCTTGGATTTTTGATGCTTCGCGCGATCCATCGATACAAACCTGGACTAAAAAAAGGCGAGGGTGGGTCTTTTCCCGCGTAGCAGGCAGGGGAGTTTGGCATAGTCTGCTCAAGGCAAGAAGGCAGGAAGGGAAACAAGCAAATAAAGGTTGAGCAACTAGTTTTGGGAAAATCTGATTTTACGGAGTATGTACCCACTAGGGTTTATAGGTCTCATCTAAAAAACATTCATTTTTCCGTTTTATAAGTCTCAATTCTACTACTAGTAGTAGTACCATCACATGTTGGATATCGAGGTGCATTAGATCACCCGATGCAAGAAGTGTCAAGAGAAAACTCACCAATGCATGCAGAAGTTCATGGAAATTTAGTGGTCATTCATGCATTCGTTCTAATTAATGCCTCGGTAAACATAACTTCTTGAGAAAAACGAGCGTACTAATTACTTGTGCAAACTAGGAGTACGAAATTAATTCGACCACTCACCGTCTACCTTGGTTGGAGAGATTTGGAATTGAGCCATAAACTGGAAAGGAGGGAGTAGTAACTTTTGTCTCGATTACTATTTGTGGCCTTGTATAGATGCAAAATGTATTTTTTTTATAGTGGCCTTGTATAAGTAAATGGAGGGAGTAGTAAAGGACATATAGTCCAAACAATATGATAATCTCTCTAACCAAGGTAGTAGGGACGGGGATTAAACAGAGGGAGTAGTAAAATTTTCTCCTCGTCCTGCAAGCCACCGTGCACGTGGGCGAGGGAGAGGGAGTAAGGCGTAGTAATCAAGCTTCACCTCATCCTTTAAGCCACCGCGCCCGTGGGCGGGCGATACGGCGTATGAAGCAAGCTTCTCGTTCTGCGAGTTGACGGGACACATCAAAAGTACTCCCGTGTATAGAGCATTGCCTCTAAGGTAGGCCCCACATGGTTTGCCTCTTTTTTAACATAACACGTCAAGTCGCAATTTGTTTGTTCACCCATGGTAGATGATTCTCCATCCATCTAGTGGACAACCAGTACACGTGTCAAGTTACCACATGGGCTGCCTTTTCGTACATAAATGAGCTCCAACGTGTACCCGCGCGGGTGTGGTTGGGAAAGAGACGGGAGTACGTGCGCCGTGCGTGCACCTCTTCTCTTCGTGCACATCCCCCACCTACGTGGGTGTGTGTGAGAGGGACTATAGAGATACAAACCTACACATAATGCGCCGTCTATCCCCATGCCTCCGCCCAGTTCGACCACCAGTCACCACCACGCCCCACTCCTCCTCAACTTATCTCTCATCTTTCTCCCTCCATTTTTATATACAAGGCCACTATCAAAATTACAATTTGCAGATATACAAGGCCACTAACACTAATCGATGCAATATTAATGGTGTTTGCCTCGTAGTACTACTAGCAAAGGAGGACATTAATTATCCCTTGCATGCATGCGGGAGTGTGAGCATTGGCTTGATGTGCATGAAAGAGAAGAATACACATTAATTTACACGGCAAACAAGGAAACAAGGTGGCTTGCAACATTGAGTTAGAAGACATTAATTTTTTCCTTGGTACCTGTAATATGTGTTTGTGGCCTTGTATACAAAAATGGAGTCCGATAAAATTCACGAGATACCATTTATCTGATAAAATTCTCGAGCAATCATTAGTTTTTACAAAATGGGATTACTCCTGCATGGGTCAATCACAACAGGTGTTTTGTAAAAAAATGCATCCTGATGTTCCGTGCAATGCACGAGCATCTTGCTAGTCCATGAAAACAACACATGGAAAAATTCCACGGCGAATGAGGGATTTGAATCTGTTGGGAGGGGCTATTTGGATCTTGCCCGGTGTCGGCGTTCTGGGAACGGGGGTCCCTAGACTTGCTTGCCTGCGGCCCATGGCGTGGCTAAGCAGCGTGCCGTACGGCCCATCTTCATCAACAAGGCAGACGACGCTTAAATTTGAGGAGCGGAGGGTCCAAGCCTCACGAGGCGGACGACGCAAGACTTCCTGTGGAGTGGCCTAGCCAGGCAGGCTCACGAGGAGCAGAGATATCAAGGTGGGGCAAACCTCACGAGGCACTCATGACATGAGCCATGACGAACGGCGCCAGGCGGGTGCCAGGTGGGCGCCAGTGCGCACAGCGCCCCCATTTCCTCTTTGGTACTAAGGAGGCAAGCGCAGACCAAGAGTACCGAGGCATCAGGCAAAGGTTGCCATATTGGTGCAATAAGACCAAGACCAGGAGGATAGCAAGGCGGAGGTCATCCTGGAGCCCAAGACGGAGTCATCCTAGGGCTTTTCGCAGGCGAAGAGCGCTTTTGTCAGGATAGCTTGTACTAGCTGCCCCCCTTCAAATTTGCCCGCCGTTGTTGGCTCCCTTCCCGCTCAACATTTGGGAAGAGGACCAGGGCCTCTATAAATAGGACTAGCCACCACAGTAGTGGGGGGAGAGCAGTTCATCAACTCCTCACACCACAAGTTCATACGCACAAGAACACCTCAACCTCAGGAGGCTGTTCATCTCTTGTACTATTCATCATCAGCCCAAGAGGCAATCCACCACCACCACACTGAAGTAGGGTAATACACCACAACGGTGGCCCGAACCAGTATAAACCCCGTGTCTCTTTCTGGGTTGTGAGTTCGTCGAGTTCGTCCGCAAGATCTTAGTGAGCTAGAGCGTAGATCGGTAGGAGGGAAAGACTTCACGCCCTCCCCAGTGTTCGAACCTTAAGGGTTTGCCGGAACCCCACATCCGACATTTGGTGCGCCAGGTAGGGGTGCGCCGTGGTTTCCCTTCCATCGGTTCATTGCTCCGTCGGTCCATCTTTTCCATGGCGGACCCTCGCCGTGCTCGAGCTGAGCATCAGGCTGCCCTCTCCGCCCGCGTCGCTCAGACGGCTCCTGTAGGCGGGCCACCTCATCGTTCTCCGTCTCCCGTCGCCAACGCTGCCACCGGCCCTACGGGGAACGAGCAGTAGGCGTCCTTGCTGCATCCTTCGGTGCGGAAAGATGGCCGCACCGCTACTCCATCACTCACCCTTGCTGGTTCTTCGTCCCGTGCGCACCGCGCTCCCATGGAGGCACGAGCCATGCTCATCGCAGCGAACGAGCTGCTGCGCTACCGCCCTGTCGACGACGTCTACGAGGAGTGGCTCGACCGCGTCGCCGAGCTCGTCCGCGCCGCAGGGGGCTCTCCAGCGCCGTCCAACTCTCTGCCTCCCCCTCAACCAGCCGCGGGCGACGGGGCTCATGGCGTGCCTCCACCACCTCACCCCCAAGACGGTGCCTTGGAACCAAGGCGCGCACCTCTGCGGCGTGACCCACCGCACCCGGCGCACGCGCGTGAGGAAAGAATCTGCCAAGAAATCCCGCGTCCGCGAGAAGCTCCGCCGACGCTCCCCGCGCCCCCTCGTCAAGACCGCGCACCGCCCACAGCGACGCAGCGCGAACCCCGTCAAGACCAAGCTCCGCCCCTAAAGCGGGACCCGGCAACCACAGCCGGCTGCCGCGCCTTCACCCCCGAGCTGCGTAGCGTCGCCTGGCCAGGCAAGTTTAAGCCAGACCTGCCTCCTCGCTACGACGGCACCGCTGATCCCGCGGAGTTCCTGCAGCTCTACGAGCTGAGCATCGGAGCGGCCAACAACAACGAAAAAGTCATGGCGAACTGGTTTCCCATGGCTCTCAAGGATGGGGCCCCCTCTTGGCTCCTGAAACAGCAGCACGGCTCGATCTCCTCCTGGGACGAGATGCGCGACCGCTTCGTCGCCAACTTCCAGGGCACTCGCGACCGCCCACCGGCCGCGGGCTATCTATGCCGCATCAAGCAACAGCTAGGAGAGACTCTCCAGAAGTACATCCAGCACTTCAACAACACCCGCCTCAAGATCCCCAAGGTCACGGACGAGGCCATCATCTCCGCGTTCTCCGACGGCGTCCATGACGTCAAGATGAAGGAAGAGATGGCTATCCACGAGGAGCTCTGCACTTCTCAGGAGCTGTTCAACCTGGCGACCAAGTGCGCAAGAGCGGAGGAGGGGTGTCTCTCTCTCCTCGAGCTGCCAGCTGTAGGAGCAGAAGAAAAGAAGACCAAGGCCAAGGACGTGAAGCGCAAGGAGGCAGTGGTGCTCGCAGCAGACTTTCACACCAAGCGAGGCAGAGATCAGTCTAAGTCATCCAAGAACGGCCGACCGTTCTGCGCCTTCCAGAACCTGAACGCCCACAACACCAGCGACTACCAAGAGCTCAGGGCCATACGAGAAGGACGCTACGGTCGACGCCCCGAGCGCAATGACCGGGGCTTCGGCCGCGGAGGAGGACGTGGAGGCGGACATTGGGACGACTGTGGCCTGCGCCAGGAGTGGTGCGACCGGCCTCGCGAGGATCGCTGGCAGGACCAACCTCGCGAGGGCGCCTGGAGGGACCCGCCTCGTGAGGATTTCCCCCAGGGTAACACCTGTGTCCCCCCGCTGCCGCCACCAAGAAGGAACGACGACCACCACCAGGACGAGGGGGCTGGGGGCTTCCAGGAGCTGTGTGCGATCGCTTGCATCTTGGGCGGTGCACAAGCCCCGGCCTCTCTGCGCATCTTCAAACAGTTCGCTTGCGAGGTGAACGCCGCGCTCCCCAAGCTCGAGGCCACGCGCCCACTCTGGTGGTTCTAATGTGCCATCACCTTCAACTCGGCAGACCAACTCAAGTGCGCAGCCACCGCCGGCGCACTCCCTATGCTGTGCTCCCCAGTCATCAGCAATGCGCATGTTACCAAGACTCTCATCGACGGCGGCGCACAGCTCAACGTCCTATCCGTCGACCCGTTCGCCAACCTTCAAGTGCCCTATAAGCAGCTCGAGCCAACCAAGCCTTTCTCAGGAGTGACTGATGGATCCACCACACCGATAGGGTAAGTCTGCCTGCCCGTCACCTTCGGCAAGCGCGACAACTACCGCACCGAGCTCATCGACTTCAACATCGCGCACATCCGCCTGCCGTACAACGCCATCCTCGGGTATCCAGCCCTGGCCAAGTTCATGGCAGTCATTCATCACGGCTACAACGTTCTCAAGATGCCGGGAAGCGGAGGAATCATCATGGTCCCATGTTAAGAGAGGGATGTGGTGTGCTCTCTTGAGCGCGCCATTCAAGCCGCAGCAATCGACGAGCCCGACAGCAGAAGTGAAGGCCCTCCGGAGACCGTTCCCAAGAAGAAGTTGCCATGCCGTGCAAGACCACAAGGAGATGGCGTCGCGTCAGGAGCCTCGTCAGGATCAGCGCCCGTTCCAGGGGCGCCTCCCTCTGTCGCATAGGAAAGCGCGCCCGGCGCCCTCCTCAGGCAGGGCTCGGGGGCTCTCTTCTGGAGGGCCTCAGACCTTGCCAACCTCATGAGGGAGGCGCTTCGGCACTGTCGGCGTACTGGGAACCAGGGTACCAAGATTTGCCTGTCTGCGGCCCACGTCACGTTCCTGGTACGGACCGGTAAAGCCCAACTGATCGACCAACTTCTCAAGACCCTCGCGAGGGGGCCAGCCCTGGCGAGGAGAACGACCAAGCCCTCCTCAGGGAGCGGCCTCGCCTAGGCTGCTCTGGAGGGGCGACCAAGCCCTCTCCTAAGAGTCGCCTCAGCTAGGCTGCTTCGGGAGGGCGGAGATCTCAAGGCAAGGGCTACCTCAGGAGGAGGCAGTGACGCAAGCCATGACGAACCGTGCAAGCGGGGGCCAGCGGGCACAGTTTCCATATCGGTGCAAAGGAGTCCGCACAGGCGCAAGTTCCCGAGGAGCGAGACAAAGGTTTCCCCTTTGGTGCAACAAGACCGAAGACACAAGGACGACGGGAAGGATGTCATCGCCGAGCCCACCACCGCGTCACCGCCTGCCCTCTTTGCAGGCGAAGACCACCTTTTGTCAGGATAGGAGCGTCCTTGTGTTCCTGCTCAAATGGTCGTTGTGGGATTCCCTTCCCGCCTAAACATTTCGGGGGAAGAGGACCCTGGCCGTCTATATAAGTAGCTAGGGTTCCTAGCATAGAGGGGGATCGACCAACCATTGGGACTTAGCATAGAAAAGGAGCAAGAACATCTGCCTCCTCATCCTTCTTGAGCTCGCCTCCTGAGCTCGGGAAACCACTGTACTTGTTCATACTCGTGCCCTCGTGAGGCCAATCCACTAAAGCAGGAAGTAGGGTTTTACACCGCAAGGTGGCCTGAACCTGGGTAAACTCTTGTGCGTTCTACTTGTTTGCCTGCTTGCTTGCATTCCGTTCCCACCACCAGGAGAAGAGCGAGGCGCTATGTAGATGTGTAGTGGGAGAGATCTTCGTCACGCCCCTGTGTTCGAATCATAAGGGTTTTGCGGAGCCCGAAATCCGACATTTGGCGCGCCAGGTAGGGGGCGTGTCGAAATCTCGCTTCTCCGACGACCTCGCTCCGCTCTTCTCCGTCGACCTCATTTCACCGCCATGGTGGACACTCGCCGAGCACACGCCGTCCGCCACGCCGCCAACGTCGCTCAGACGGCACCCGCGGGTAACGGCGCACCACTCCGCCCCAACTCGCCGGTCGCCAACGCGGCCACGGACCTAGACGTCCACGAGCAGCAGGACTCTTCGCTGCCGCTGTCCGTGCGGCGTGAAGGCCGCACGGCGACCCCGTCACCTACGCCGGCCACGGTGTCGTCCTCACTGGTCCGCCGCGGTCCGGTCTACCAGCAGTCTGCACTACTGATGGCGCGGGATCTCCTACGCTACTGTCCGGCGAACGCCCTCTACGACGAGTGGCTCCACCGCATCACCGAGCTTGTCAACGCTGCCGGGGAGGCGCCCGCACCGACCCATTCCACTCGCCCTCCGTCGCTCATGGCGGGGAAGGAAGACCACGATGCTCCGCCCTCACCTGCACCGCGTAGCGCCGGCCAGGGGCTCAGGCGCTAGGCTCCACGGCGCAAACAACCCCGCAGGGCCCCCTCGCGTGACGAGGAGAGCTGCCAGGTGGTCCCGCACCCCCAGGCAGAAGCGCATGTGCTCCGCTCAGCAGCACCAGAACAGCGCCCCATAGTAGGTGGTGGCGCCCGCACCCCAAGATCCAACACCGCAGGCGCAGGGGGCGCCAGCAACCATGAGCGTGGCTGGATGCCGCGCCCTATCTCCTGAGCTACACGCCTCGTTTGGCCCGGCAAGTTCAAGCCGGATCTTCCTCCGCGTTACGACGGCACCGCCGACACGGTGGTGTTCCTCCAGCTCTACGAGCTCAGCATCGAGGCGGCAAACGGCACCGAGCAGGTCATGGCGAATTGGTTTCCCATGGCCCTCAAGGACGGTGCGTGCTCCTGGCTCCTGAACCTTCCTCCAGGATCCATCTCTTCTTGGGGGGAGCTTCGCGAGCGCTTCATCGCCAACTTTGAAGGTACCCACGACCGAGCTCCAGCGGCCACAGACCTGCGCCACGTAAAACAGCAGCCTGGGGAGACCCTGCAGAAGTACATCCAACGCTTCAACATCGTGCGCCTCAAGATCCCCAGGGTCTCCGAAGGAGGAACTTGCCATCCACGAGGACCTATGCACGGCCCTCGAGATGTTCAATCTCGCGGCAAAGTGCGCCAGGGCAGAGGAAGGCCGCCTCTCCCTCCTGGAACCGCCTAAGGCGGAAGCCGACGACAAGAAGACCAAGGCCAAGGAAGAAAAGCGCAAGGGACCTGTCGTGCTGGTTGTGGAGCCAGAAGTGAAGCGTGGCTGCGGCTACAACGACCCTCCAAGAGACAACCATTCGTACTGCGTCTTCCACGATGTCCATAGCCATAACACCAACGACTGCCAAGAGCTCAGGGCGATGCGCGGCGGGCGCGTCGTGCAGCGCCTAAGCTCGACAACCGTGGCTACGACCGCGGAGGAGGCCATGGCAGAGGACGCTGGGACGGCAGGAACTCGCGCCAAGGATGGCGTGATCAGCCTCGTGAAGACCGCTGGCAGGAGCAGCCTCGTGACGCCCCCTGGCGTGACCAGCCTCGTGAGGGTCGCCCTCAGGGCAACGCGGGCCTGCCTCCGCTGCCACCACCGCCAAGAAGGAACGACGATGACCGCCAGGGAGACGAAGCGTGGGGCTTCCAAGATCCACACGGGGTCACGTGCATCCTGGGAGGAGCCCACGCTCCGGCTTCTCACCGCATCTTCAAGCAGTTTGCTCGTGTGGTGAACGCGGCGCTAGGCCTGACGCCGTGCGCAACCTCAGGTGGGCTAAGCAGATCATCACCTTCGACCCCAAGGATCAGCACAGGTGCACCGCCGCGCCAGGCACTCTCCCGATGCTCTGCACCCCGACCATCAGTAACGTCCGCGTGACCAAGACCCTCATCGACGGTGGGGCAGGGCTCAACATCCTCTCCGTCCAGATCTTTGAGACTCTTTAAGTACCCTACGATCAGCTACACCCGACCAAGCCATTTTACGGAGTCACAGATGGCTCCACCCTCCCGATGGGGCAGGTCCGCCTCCCCGTCACCTTCGGTGACCGCGACAACTACCACACTGAGCTCATCGACTTCGACGTCGCCAACATCAACCTCCCGTACAACGCCATCCTAGGGTATCTGACCCTCTCCAAGTTTATGGCGGCGACCCATCACGGCTACAACGTCCTCAAGATGCCTGAAAGTGGCAGAGTCATCACGATCGCCTGCAACGAGAAGGAAGCAGTACGTTCTCTGGAGCACGCCTACCAGACTGCGGCGATCGAGAGCTCTGACGGAGACGGAGCCGTCTTCGCCCTGATGACCGCCCCCAACATGAAGAAGCAACTTCCCGACTCTCAGGCCTTGGGGGCTCCTGACGGCACCACCTCAAGCTCCGCGCCTGCTGACGAGGCGCCCTCCGCCCTCACATAGGGAGGCGCGCCCAACGCCCCTCTTAGGACAAGCTCGGGGCTCCCCTCAAGGGGGCCCCGGACCTGGTCATGAGGAAGGTGCTCGGGCACCACTCGCGGGCGCGCCCGGCCGTGCGTCGTCCTGAGCCCAGCGTGAGCCTCATAACGCTGGGGGCTCAGGACCCCATCGACCAAGCCACCAAGGAACCTTACCCACCTACTCAAGACCCAAGCAACCAGTTTCGCATCTGCATCGACATCCCGAGCCTCAACAGGGCTGCCACCCAGGGCCTCTTCCAGCCGATGGCAGTCGGCTGGAGGAGGGCCTTCACCTATGGCCTCCGCAACGCGGCCGCCACATACCAGCACTTCGTACAACAGGCCGTGGGGGCTCAGGAGGCTCAGCAGCAGGCGGTCCTGACGGAGCAGGACCAGGACCCCCGCGACCACTGAGGGCCTCCGGAGCCTCTGGGCCTTGGGAGCTCGGCTCTCCTCAGGAGCAACCCGCATGGCTCGCGTCTCCAGCTACCCCAACTCCTCTTTAGCGGCAAGCACCAGGTGATGTCTCAGGTATTCTGTCAAGGGCGACCCTCGGGCTGCATCATCCTTGAGTCGTTGGGGGCTTACCCCCACAGCCGTCTCCTTTTTGCGCATGAATCAGAACTAGTTGCTTCCTTTCGTATTATCTATATGGTTGGCATCCTCACCGCCACTAAGGTCATGAGCCCTTGTCAGCCCATCCGCGACGGCCCCATGATTAAGGACTGGCATGGCGTCTGTGCTCGGGTCCGTCCCTGCAGCGTCGCTAAACCCAAGGGCTGACCTCTGTCTCGCGAGCCATTCCCGTGACGTCACCTCCCGTGGTCCTTTGCATGGGCTAATCATTGGTGGGTGAGTAGGGGCCCGTGGCAGGTGCCTCGCTTCTGCGAGAACCACGCGCCGGTTGTTTATCCCTTGGACTATAGCATGAGAAGACTGGGCACGACGTCTGTGCCCGGGTCCGTCCCTGCAGCGTCGATAAATCCAGCGGCTGAGCTCTGTCTTACGGGCCGGTCCCGCTGACGTCACCTCCTGGGGTTGTTGGTGCTGGGGCCTTCTCATGCAATGCCCTCTGGAGATGCATTCGGCGCAGGTCCAGGCAACCCATCTCTTTTCACATTTTGCAGAAGAAGACTTAGGCGCAACCCACCTCAGGCGCAACCCGCCTCAGGGTAGGGTCTCGTGAGTGATGTGTAAGCTCGCGAGAACTTCCTCGGAGTCGTTCAGCTCGTCCTGAGGAGGGCCCATATATACCCTGGTTGTCCCGCCATGCAATCCACGTGTCCGGACGGGCTGTACACGCCCGGGAGTCTCTCCCGGTGGGAGGCTCCCCTCCCACGATCCAGTGGAAGTGCTTAGCTCCACGCTGGTAAGACCGAGGAGCGGTTGTGCCCACGAACCAGTGGAAGCACCAAGCTTCACGCTGGCCGATACGACCGAGGAGCGGTTATGCCCACACTCCGCGCAAGTGTGGTAGCTCTATGCTCTGCGCTAGTTATAAACAACGGAGGGCGGCCCCAGCAGTCTCACCAACCTCAGGGAGCTTTTCAGCTCACGACGCTCACAGCTTCTCCTTGGAAGGGTATCGCGAGGGGGGCTAGGCATGGAGGCTATGCTCAGGTCACGCCTGGCAGACGCCACCCTACCAGGTGCCCAGACACCTGGCTTTCTCATGCCCCCATCCTAGGTGAAGGCTCGTGAGGAAGGTATGGTGCTCGTTCTCCCTCATGAGAGCCGTTCTTACATCAAGGGGAACCCCTGGGCATCATGACCCAGGGGCCTCACTAGTCACGTAGCCCCTCACTCCTTGGGCCCGGTGCTCAACGGCGGTCGAGGTATGCGTGGGGCTGGGCTCTGCCGACACAGAACGCAAACGGGTCGCTTGAGCGTTAAGGGGGACCCCTGGGCATCGCGACCCAGGGGCCTCACTAGTCACATAGCCCCTCATTCCTTGAGCCTGCCCTGGTGACCCGGAGGGCTCAATGGCGATCGAGGTATGCGCGGGGCTGGGCCCTGCCGATGCAGAGCACTTAAGCAAACATGAATGGAAGCAAGCACGGAAATCACAGAATTCAAAGCCTAGCTATTCTCCTCAGTAGGAACAGGTCAGGCATCACCAGACGTGCCAGCATCTGCTTCCGCCTCTTCAGACGCATCAGCAGCAGCCGGAAGGAACGCCTCCACCAGCTCTTTGACATTCTCCGCCACACACTCAGTAGTCACGCCCTCCAGGCTCGCGGCCAGCGGCTGGGATAGCGTGGACAGGTCGAAGCTAGGGTCAGGAAGGAAGAAATGGCCGCACACCTGCGCCAAGGCAGAGGTAAGAAGCGATCGGCCCTCAGTATCAGCTAACTGACCGATTGCAGATGCCACGTCGCCCAGGGCCTTCACGAGTGTAGCTAGGAGCCCGGTGGCGCCATCCTCTGGGGTGGCCGGCGGCTCTTCGAACCCCTCCCCATAGGCGAACCGCAGTAGCCTGCGGGCCTCAAGCTCGAAGGCGGCGAGGGCCTCACGACTCACCGTCGCGGTCTTGTCCAAGGCTGCAAGGGCGTCCTCCCTGGCCTTCAGCTCGTCCTCGCGCTTGGCTTGGGACGCCTTGGCTTCCTTGGCCTCCGTCTTCATCTTCTCCAGGCTCGCATGGTCAGCGAGCTGCTCCTCCTGCAACCGCGATGTCTCGGCCTTCTCGCCCTGGAGCTCCTTCTCCAACCTCTCAAGCTCCAGGGCGTGCTTCGCGCTCTCCTTATGGAGGGTCTTAAGTTCGTCTTCCGCCTCCTGACGACGGTTCTCGGAGGTCACTGCCTAGGCTTCCGTGGTCTCCCGCGCCCGTGCAGCCGAGGGAGCCTCCTCCCGACCCTCGGCAATGGCCGCCGAAGCCTGACTCCAGGCGGCCTGCATAGACTCCTCTGCTTGCAGCCACCCCGAGAGTAGGCCCAAGTGGGCGTCCAGCGCACGATCATCTCTGTCCCGAAAGACAACGCGGAGCTAGTTCAGCGCAGTGCAGGCCGCCTCCAGGGCCTCGGGACCAGACCTCACCTGCTGAAGAGGGGGCGCCACCACGACCGCCCGCTCGGCTGAGGGCTCGGGGGCTCTTACCGGATTCTGGGCCGCTCACCTCCTGGCCTTGGCCACGGCATCGCGACCTGGCATACCAGCGACGGCTGAAGCCTGCCTAGGAACTGGGTCTCGTAGACGTGGGGAACTAAGCTACCGCAAGGACGGAAGAGAAGGAAGGTCTTGCTCTAACAAAGGATCGCATGAGGAACCCGGGTTACGACGCTTGTTCGACAGCAAAAGAAAGTTGCAAACATTTACACACCCTCGGGGGGGCCATTCATGGTTGCCTCGCAGGGACCAAGCAAAAGAAAACCGCCTCCGGAGGAGTGACGCTCGAGCTCCCTCAGCGGTGACGACGGTCAGAGGACGCGCATCGCTCCGGAGGCGAGGGCGGCGGGTCGGCGGCTCGTAACGCTCGTCAGAGCTCGAGGCCATCGCGGGAGAGGCCGAGCTGCTACTAGGGGAGTCGGGGGCGGAGCCAACAGCGAACACTTCGCCCCAGGCCTCGGCGCCCAGGCAGCACCGGAAATGGTCGTCGGCAAGCCCCTCCTCTTCGTTGCACGCTCATCGCCGGCCATCCTCCCCGAAGACTTTGAAGGTCAGCGAAGCCAGCCCATCCAGCCTGAAGTGAAGAACGTGCCTCCTGGCAGGGGCGCACGCGCGGCGCACCACGCCCCAGCCCCAGGTCATGTAGACCTAGCCGGAGGAGATCACGTCCACGTCGGCGTATGAATGAGGGAGATGGCATCCATCATGCCGAAGCTTCATCGTCACTTGTCCGCGGGCCGGAAGCACCTCCCTCAAGAATGGGGGGAGGAGGATCCAAGTGTGCGGGGGAGCTCCCGCTCACACGATGAACTCACGGACGTCGTCCTCAGCATAGGGCAGCGGAGGGAGGCGTGGCGTCACTTGCCCCGCCGGGTGGTTACCTGCACCGCCCCCGTCGCCGCCGCCCTCGCCACGCACGATCGCCGCCGGGGCGGCTGTGTGGGGTAGAAGCCCTGGTGGCGCCCGCATGCACCACGTGCGAGCATCCACCGGCCTCCGGGGCGCCCTCAGCGAATCGCGGCGCCTCTTCTTTGGTGGAAGTTGCTCGGGCTCCACCACTGGGCCCTTCCCTTTCTCTGTGGCGGAGAACATGCGAATAGGCGCCATCGAAAAACGCTCGCCGGAGGAAGAGGAACTAGGGTTTTGTCCTGGAACAGTCAAATGAGCGGGGGTGGCTGTTGGGGAACGTAGTAATTTCAAAAAATTTCCTACGCACACGCAAGATCATGGTGATGCATAGCAACGAGAGGGGAGAGTGTGATCTACTTACCCTTGTAGACCGACAGCGGAAGCGTTAGCACAACGCGGTTGATATAGTCGTACGTCTTCACGGCTCGACCGATCAAGCACCGAAACTACGGCACCTCCGAGTTCTAGCACACGTTCAGCTCGATGACGATCCCCGAACTCTGATCCAGCAAAGTGTCGGGGAAGAGTTCCGTCAGCACGACGGCGTGGTGACGATCTTGATGTACTACCGTTGCAGGGCTTCGCCTAAGCACCGCTACAATATTATCGAGGACTATGGTGGAAGGGGGCACCGCACACGGCTAAGAATATGATCATGTGGATCAACTTGTGTGTCAAGGGGTGCCCCCTGCCCCCGTATATAAAGGATCAAGGGGGGGGTGCGGCCGGCCAGGAGGAGGGCACGCCAGGAGGAGTCCTACTCCCACCGGGAGTAGGATTCCCCCCCTTTCCTAGTTGGAATAGGATTCGGGAGGGGGGAAACAAGAGAGAGAGAAGGAAGGGGGGCGCCGCCCCCCTCTCCTTGTCCTACTCGGACTAGGGGAGGGGGGCGCGCGGCCAAGCCCTGGCCACCTCTCCTCTTTTCCACTAAAGCCCACTAAGGCCCATATACCTCCCGGGGGGTTCCGGTAACCTCCCGGTACTCCGGTAAAATCCCGATTTCACCCGGAACACTTCCGATATCCAAATATAGGCTTCCAATATATCAATCTTTATGTCTCGACCATTTCGAGACTCCTCGTCATGTCCGTGATCACATCCGGGACTCCGAATAAACTTCGGTACATCAAAATGCATAAACTCATAATATAACTGTCATCGAAACCTTAAGCGTGCGGACCCTACGGGTTCGAGAACAATGTAGACATGACCGAGACACGTCTCCGGTCAATAACCAATAGCGGAACCTGGATGCTCATATTGGCTCCTACATATTCTACGAAGATCTTTTATCGGTCAGACCGCATAACAACATACGTTGTTCCCTTTGTCATCGGTATGTTACTTGCCCGAGATTCGATCGTCGGTACCTCAATACCTAGTTCAATCTCGTTACCGGCAAGTCTCTTTACTCGTTCCGTAATACATCATCTCACAACTAACTCATTAGTTGCAATGCTTGCAAGGCTTATGTGATGTGCATTACCAAGAGGGCCCAGAGATACCTCTCCGACAATCGGAGTGAAAAATCCTAATCTCGAAATACGCCAACCCAACATGTACCTTTGGAGACACCTGTAGAGCACCTTTATAATCACCCAGTTACGTTGTGACGTTTGGTAGCACACAAAGTGTACCTCTGGCAAACGGGAGTTGCATAATCTCATAGTCATAGGAACATGTATAAGTCATGAAGAAAGCAATAGCAACATACTAAACGATCGGGTGCTAAGCTAATGGAATGGGTCATGTCAATCAGATCATTCACCTAATGATGTGATCCCGTTAATCAAATAACAACTCTTTGTCCATGGTTAGGAAACATAACCATCTTTGATTAACGAGCTAGTCAAGTAGAGGCATACTAGTGACACTCTGTTTGTCTATGTATTCACACATGTATTATGTTTCCGGTTAATACAATTCTAGCATGAATAATAAACATTTATCATGGTATAAGGAAATAAATAATAACTTTATTATTGCCTCTAGGGCATATTTCCTTCAGTGGCGTGTCGTCCCCCTTTTATAGACTGAGAAGGCAAATCGCCAGCCACTCATGCGCGGACACGCCGGTTCTATCGCCCACGCCAAGGAGTTGTCAAGTCACACGGTTACCAAGGCTGCGTGGGGAGTGGAGTCACCACGTCCCATCCAACCGTCATGCGCCAGCCTGGCCTGCAGTCTTTGGGGCTCGCGGTGCTTCATTCTCGGATAGGCTTCGCCCAGAAGCCAACTCCGCATGCGCCTTGGGCCCCGGGGCTACTATCGGCGTACTGGGAACCAGGGTACCCAGACTTGCCTGTCTGCGGCCCACGTCGCGTTCCTGGTACGGCCCGGTAAAGCCCAGCTGATCGACCAACTGCTCAAGACCCATTGCGAGGGGGCTACTACAAGAAATATGTCAACTTGTGACCACCACTATTGGTCACTGAAAGGTCACAAATTTCCATTTACGACATTTTTGTGACCAAAAACAGAAGGTCAAAAGCCGGCGGTCATAAACTGACTATAGCGACCTTTCTTCTCGAATGGTCGAAGACGTTTACGACCAAAATAAGCCTACTGTGGCGTTTTGGTCACTAGCAACCTCCCCAGGCCACGTAGGCATCCAGCGTGGCAAGCTGATGTGGCACAAGATTCAGCCCGGTCCAATTCGATTTTCTACATGGGCCTAGCCCAACAATTCGGCCTTTTTAATGTATTTTTTCCTATTAATTTCAGCATGGGCCATACCTACAATTCAGCCTTTTTGTTAGGTTTTTCCATACTAGGGGGCCTCGGCCTTTTTTGCAGTATATTTCTTTTTTTTTATTTTCTAAGGTTTTTTTGTTTCGCTTGTTAAACAGTCCAATGCTTGTTTGGTTGTTGCCTTTTCCAGCCCAATTATTTGTCCAATATTACATCTCAGATTTTGAAAGAAATGTTTGGACAAAGTTGTTTCATATTCAAATCAGGAAAACTCCATGTCGAATTCAAATCATCCATCATATCACATCACATAACACATCTCCCAGGTTTACATAACACATCTCTCAGAAATACATTTACACATGTACGTATATAGCAGGAATGTAGTAGGAACGTATATGCGTGTGTGCTTGCTTGACCGGCGCATGCATCACTGTAGCAGCCAAACAAGTAGGTATCGTTGACGTCTACTCACAGCTTTCCTCGCACCAGAAAAAGAGTCAAAACAAAAAATATTAGACCATAATATGACACCAGACCACAGATTAGTAACTATAAATCAGAAAGCATATCCTCATCACCCTAAAATAGTCCTAGACCATCACAAAGAAGCCAAATACGATTAACTAATGATTAGTAGACACAAACATGATTCAGCCACATAATGGCTACCACAAGCAGAAGTGACAACTGTGTAAGCAAGCTGCTAGTGTATACAAGGTGATTGAAATCCTGCTGTTTAGTACTCCCTCTACACATGGGTTAAGCAGAAACCAATCAGTGGCAAACACGAGTGAAGCTACCAAGACAATAAAAAATTTATATAATCAGTACCACTGCTCAATTTTTGCAATAGTTTAGAAAAGAACAATGATTTTTCAGTAAAGAGGAATATGTGGCTAGAGCCTTTTCTGTTTGGTGAAGGTGCAGATGGTATGCACACTTGTATTAACAAGAACAACAGCTGGGCATTTTGTATGAGTAAGGAAAGCATAGATGATTTTTTTTAAGATCCACAAACCCAGGCACAACAAGTTTGTTTTTACTAGACTGTCAACATATATACAGTATTGCAATTATGTTTACAATCAGGTAGACACACTTGGCATATGCACAACAAAATAGAATCTGCCAACATCTGATAAGAACAAAGAACCTACCTTTTGGATTTGATTAAATTTCTCTCTGTGCTCATCCTCAAGTGCATCTCCACCGAGAACAACATCTTTTATTTGGCCTGGAAAGGAAATTAAAAAGCACCATTAGGAATGGAAAATGCATATGAGACAGCTATCTATCAAGCACTTGATTGAAACAGCAAGAAATTGTCAAGCCTCTACCTCTAGTCTGGTACCAAATCCCCACAAAATCATGTGGGCCAAAGTTACAAGCACAAAAGCAGGTTACAACCAGGATCTATGATAATTTTCTAGTATGCACTAGTATTGCTGGATAACTCGTCTAGCAAGACAAAATACACAGGATAAACTCGTCGGGCGTATAAGGCGGGCTTGCTGCAACCACAAAATCATAAGCCCTCTAAAACTTGGTGCCCATGTTCCTATTATTGTTTGTTCGTTCATTCATCACCCTAGCGTAGCGGGTTCTATCTAACTAGTGATCTGTTTAGCTTGGTGACAAAAGAAATCTAAGAAAGTAATCTAGCAACATCTGATCTGAGATAATCATCCATCCACGCTTGTGATTATGTAGGAACAGTAGTAGTAACCGGCACGACAACACAGTGAAAGGAAACAATAACTGGTGATTAACAATACAGTACATGATCTACACAGTTAACTGAAGCGTTGCTGTCTGAATCCACACAGTTCACTGAATATCTTGGACACTTCATCAGGAAAGATTACAACATGTTCAATTCAATCAATTCCTAAGCATTGAATCAATAGCATAAGCATGCAGCAACAACATAAGCATTTAATCAACAACAGTGTGAGCATAGGCATTAAATCAGCAGCAGCAACTGATCGAAACCAAAAGGTTCCAGATCATGTACGCTGGTCCTATACTTCTATCTTCAATAGAATGTTGCAATCAAACATTCTGGAATCTGGATAAACACGGACATCAAGCAAAATGTGCATTTAGGACGATTCATCAGCTAAAAAAAGAGAGGCATTTTGGGTGATTACCAAATACAGCCTTCTAAAGCATGGCTATATGGTCTAAAACTCTGAATCAAGTGGCCAACAAGTGGCTGCTAGATGAGAATCGATGACTCAGCCACGATTACTAACTGGCTCACCATATGTGTATACTAGTTGTTGAAATTTTAAGTATTGGCTCACCATAGATCGAGAAGAGAGCTCACCATGGCTCTCATGTAGCCGACGCCAAAGAGGCGGCATGTCCGTTCAACAGAAGACGCTGGGGCCGAGCGAGCCTACCACCACACACCTCGATGAGCCCACCCTTGTACTCTGCAAATCCTGTTGCCGCTCCACATGACGGAAAATAGACATCACAAGATAATGTTGATCAAACCGAAGGATAAATCATGTCCAGGGACAAAGGAGCAGCTTAGATAGCTCACATTTCATGTCCTGGAAATCATGTCGAGGTACACCAAACAACACCTATCAATGCTCAGCAGCTGCACCTTGATACACAGAGTAAAAAAAAGAGGTCAATCACCTCCACAAACACCAGCACCTTGAGAAGGAATTGTACCAGCTGCCAAAGAAGGAAGGACTCCCTGCTTCATTCATTCTATAGTATTTGCAATTTCGGTTTGGTTTAGAATTAGAAATGAATCTTGAACAAAAAGGAAAAGAAAAGGTGTTCGCTATATTTATTCTTCATACAAGAAACTGAACCAACAAGTTTATTCAGTCAGAGTTGAACCAAAATACGTATTTAATAATAGATCACATCCACATCGCACACCAAATTAACATAGGAAGCAGGGGAGTAGGTCGCTGTACCAATCCATCACCTTGATGGAGTTAGGGGAAGAGAAGAAGCAGAGTAGGGATAAACTGAGGGATTCAATGCTAATTCGAACGCAAGTACGAACAGGAAACCTACGGGAAACCTACAGTGATGGAGATCCAAATTCGCATCCGCATCAAATCAAACGGCCAGATCTACGCAGAAACCTACGGGAAGCAAAGGAAGCAGATCGAGGACATGGACCTGTGGTCGAAGACGGCGACGCATGTGGAGTCATAGGTCGGCGGGGTGCTGGAGCCAACCACGCCGACCCACAAGCCACCGTCCCCTCCTCAGAGGAGATGCGTGGGTGATGGAGCTCCTGGTAGGGCGCGGCAGACGACGAGATGCACAGCCCTGCGAGGCTTGCAACAGCGCTGTCGCGTCATGGTAGCCGGCGCTCTGTTGGCGCTGGGAGGGAGGTTGCGTGGTAGGGGAGAAGGAGCTCCATCTCCTTGGTGGCGACCCGTCCCATGGAGGTCCGCCCCTCCTGCCATCGTCGTCCTCCCATCCACAACCATGTTGACCTGCCGAAAGGGAACACAAGACGAGGTGAGGTGAGGAGGAGATAGTGCGCGAATAAGGAGGGGAGGGGCTTACCGGTGCCAGATCCGGCCACCTCTGGCCTCGCCGTCGCCGGATTTGGCAGATCCCGATGAAGTTAGGGGTGGCGGCCGAAAACCTAGCCACGGGTGAGGGTTGCGGGCGAGTACTAGAGGGCGCGGGTTGGGGCGTGGGCTCGATGGTGAGGGTCGTCGACGGTGGGGGTGGGCGGTGGAGGGGGTGGGCGACAGTGGGCGGCGGTGGGGGTGGGCGGCGGTGGATTCAGATCAGATCGAAGTGAGGGAGAGGAGAGAGGGGCGTCGGTGCGTGCGAGAGAAGGGTGCGAGAGGAGGAGTGCGGGACGTGGGTGAGACGTGCGACGTGCGGGCCGTTGGATCCAGGAGCATCCGACGGTGATATATCCACGATCCGCGTGAGAGGCCTCTGGACCAATCAAAATGCAGTACACAGGTATGATATTTTGACCATTTAAATTGGTCGTAATCGACTAAAAGTAAGGTGCTAAATCATGTTAGCTATTTTATTATAACCTGAAAAATTGAAAAAAAAACCTCGCATTGTGTCAGCAAATTTTAATTTAGTTTTCAGGAATAATCACAAATTGAAATAAGACAAATATTTTTTAAAGAGTTATGAGAAATGACTTCTTTTAATTCATTTTTTTCATTTATCATGTGTCCAAAATGAGTTCTTTTTGAAGGACCTATCATATATTTATTACAATTTTTCACCAAATCATTTCGATAAAATACTAGGCCATATTTAATGCACAATTGACCAAATGGTTGGGTGTAAAAAGTTTTGATCTACCTCTCGTGAAAAAGACAAATTTTCGCCGATTCAGTTGGAAGCGGGTCAAATTTGAACTGTAGCTACCTCGTAGTTCGCTCTTTATTTTTCTCAAAAATTATTTCTAGGTACATAAGTATCTATTTAATCAGAGAAACACCAAAAATTTTCCAAGATTCAACCACTAGCTAGGAACGGTCAAGCCCGCCGTTTTGACCGCATTTTGAAACGGGCATAAAAATTCAAAAAAATCAAAAAATTGGGAAACCTTCACATTGTGTCATTATATGTGGCCAAGTTCCTAGGAAAAATAACAAACTTGTAATACGGAAATTATTTTAAAAAAGTGTTCTCAGAAATGAGCTATCATCTCTGAAGATTCATGGCTTTCAAGCCAAATGATCAATCTTATGGCCACATTCGTGGCATAGTTTGTTCAAATGATCTCATATTGTGCACAAGGGTGCATATTGGAATGGCAAACAATGTTGCCTAAGGAAGTTTTCATTTTCTTTGGATGAAAAACCATTTTTCATTTTCCGAGTGCCCGAAAGGAGGTTTTTTTTGAAGGAACTACCAAATAATTGTTGCAAAATTGGACCAAATCAATTTTCTAAAATACTTGGACATATTTAATGCACAATTGACAAAATGGTTGGGTGTAAAAAGTTTTGATCCACCTCTCGTGAAAAAGACAAATTTCCACCGATTCAGTTGGAAGCGGGTCAAATTTGAACTGCAGCTGCCTCATAGTTTGCTATTTATTTTTTACAAAAATCATTTCTAGGTACATAAGTATCTATTTAATCAGAGAAACACCAAAAGTTTTCCAAGATTCAACCACTAGCTACGAACGGTCAAGCCCGCCGTTTTGACCGCATTTTGAAACGGGCATAAAAAATTCAAAAAAATTCAAAAAATTGGGAAACCTTCACATTGGGTCATTATATGTGGCCAAGTTCCCAAGAAAAATAACAAACTTGTAATACGGCAATTATTTTTAAAAAGTGTTCTCAGAAATGAGCTATCATCTCTGAAGATTCATGGCTTTCAAGCCAAATGATCAATCTTATGGCCACATTCGTGGCATAGTTTGTTCAAATGATCTCATATTGTGCACAAGGGTGCATATTGGAATGGCAAACAATGTTGCCTAAGGAAGATTTCATATTCTTTGGACGAAAAAACCATTTTTCATTTTCCGAGTGCCCGAAAGGAGGTTTTTTTGTGAAGGAACTACCAAATAATTGTTGCAAAATTGGACCAAATCAATTTTCTAAAATACTAGGACTTATTTAATGCACAATTGACAAAATGGTTGGGTGTAAAAAGTTTTGATCCACCTCTCGTGAAAAAGACAAATGTCCGCCTATTCAGTTGGAAGCGGGTCAAATTTGAACTGCAGCTGCCTCATAGTTTGCTATTTATATTTTACAAAAATCATTTCTAGGTACATAAGTATCTATTTAATCAGAGAAACACCAAAAGTTTTCCAAGATTCAACCACTAGCTAGGAACGGTCAAGCCCGCCGTTTTGACCGCATTTTGAAACGGGCATAAAAAATTAAAAAAAATCAAAAAATGGGAAACCTTCACATTGTGTCATTATATGTGGCCAAGTTCCCAAGAAAAATAACAAACTTGTAATACGACAATTATTTTTAAAAAGTGTTTTCAGAAATGAGCTATCATCTCTGAAGATTCATGGCTTTCAAGCCAAATGATCAATCTTATGGCCACACTCGTGGCATAGTTTGTTCAAATGATCTCATATTGTGCACAAGGGTGCATATTGGAATGGCAAACAATGTTTCCTAAGGAAGTTTTCATTTTCTTTGGACGAAAAAACCATTTTTCATTTTCCGAGTGCCCGAAAGGAGGTTTTTTTGTGAAGGAACTACCAAATAATTGTTGCAAAATTGGACCAAATCAATTTTCTAAAATACTAGGACATATTTAATGCACAATTGACAAAATGGTTGTGTGTAAAAAGTTTTGATCCACCTCTCGTGAAAAAGACAAATTTCCACCGATTCAGCTAGAAGCGGGTCAAATTTGAACTGCAGCTGCCTCATAGTTTGCTATTTATTTTTTCCAAAAATCATTTCTAGTTACATAAGTACCTCTTTAATCATAAATACATGGTTTGGTGGCGATACGTCGAGGTTTGGGCGGTGGCCGAGGGCACCATCTCTAGAGCGCGTAAACTCGCATGCCCGCCGCGTGGTCACCGCGTGACCGTGGCGTTGCCATGTGTTTTGGGTGGCCTAGACATGTCTAGTGGGTCGGGCACTCCCCAGGTAGGTGCTAGGAAGAAAATTACAAAATAAGATTCTCACAAGGAGACCGATCGGTGCTCAAACATGAATTAGCAGCCAAGTGTTTGATTAGCGGTACAAGAAATGTACATGGCTAATGGGCGTGAGTTTTGGCTGAGGATGATCAGTTACTAAGAAGACCGTCTTCACAAATTTTCAGCTCAAAAGGAGGAGCCTAGGTGGTACTTGCTTTGCAAACTACCACACTGGACATAAATACGTATGTTGAAGCTCGGCTCAAAATAATGAATAGATTGAGCTGGCATTTGGTGGAGGATGTTTATTTGGGCATAGGAAAGCACTGTAGAAAATGGATACTATTTGGACATGCCAAAGTGGTACTTCCTTCACAAACTGTTGTTCTGAACAAAATAGGAAATGAATATTTTTGAATTATTTTTGAACTAGGCAAGGAAGGTTTTTACATATTTGAAGAAGATATGACCCAAAGATTTTATGAGATTTTTTTGGGAATTTTGGGAATGACAAAAATCTAGGTTGCTTCACAACCTAGGGCAAAAACTGCCACATGGACATGACACATAGGCAAAACTGATGAGGTGGCGCCTACTCATCGCAACCCACCACAATTTACAAGGCTATGACCATCTATATTGGTCGTTAACAATAAGGCAGAGGACTAGCGCTGTTTGCTTTATGACCATTTCCTGTAATGAATTTATGACCTTTCTGACCAAAATGGTCGCAATGGTATAGGGTTTGGAGCCCCCCGAATAGCTTTTGACCAATTGGTCTGAAATGGTCATAAATTTATGACCAATTCTTCGAGGGTCACTGAAAGAAGGTCATAAGCTGACATATTTCTTGTAGTGGGCCAGCCCTGGCGAGGAGAACGACCAAGACCTCCTCAGGGAGCGGCCTCACCTAGGCTGCTCAGGAGGGGCGACCAAGGCCTCTCCAAAGAGTGGCCTCAGGTAGGATGCTTCGGGAGGGCAGAGATCTCAAGGAAAGGGCTACCTCAGGAAGAGGCAGTGAAGCAAGCCATGACGAACCGTGCCAGCGGGCGCCAGTGGGCGCCAGCGCACGCCAGCGGGCGCAGTTTCCATATCGGTGCAAAGGAGACTGCACAGGCGCAGGTTCCCGAAGGGCAAGACAAAGGTTTCCCCTTTGGTGCAACAAGACTGAAGACCGCAAGGATGGCAGGAAGGATGTCATCGCCGAGCCCACCACCGCGTCACGCCTGCCCTCTTTGCAGGCGAATACCACCTTTTGTCAGGATAGGAGCGCCCTTGTATTCTCGGTCAAATGGCCGTCGTGGGATTCCCTTCCCGCCTAAACATTTCGGGGGAAGAGGACCCTGGCCATCTATATAAGTAGCTAGGGTTCCTAGCATAGAGGGGGATCGACCAACCCATTGGGACTTAGCATAGAAAAGGAGCAAGAACATCCGCCTCCTCATCCTTCTTGAGCTCGCCTCCTGAGCTCGGGAAAGCACTGTACTTGTTCATACTCGTGCCCTCGTGAGGCCAATCCACTAAAGCAGGAAGTAGGGTTTTACACCGCAAGGTGGCCTGAACCTGGGTAAACTCTTGTGTGTTCTACTTGTTTCCTGCTTGCTTGCATTCCGTTCCCACCACCAGGAGAAGAGCGAGGCGCTAGGTAGACGTGAAGTGGGAGAGATCTTCGTCACGCCCCTGTGTTCGAATCATAAGGGTTTTGCGGAGCCCGAAATCCGACAGGCGCCACTTGGAGGCGTGCTTCGCGGCACGTTTCCCTCAGGAGAACACAGGGCAAGGAGTGCCCACCACCAAGGAGTTCATCACCAAGACCACCCAAGAATTGCAAGGAGCAAGAGCCATGCGCGGCCACAGCCGCACACAGGGCGCAGCACCCCATCCGAGCGAGGATGTCGTGCTGCGTCTCTACATCGATGTCCCAGGGCTCAACAGGGCCGCATCTCAGGAGCGTTTCTGGCCATCACAAGCGGGCTGCTGTGAGGGCCCACCACACAGCTACGTTCGCATGCCCATCGGCTTCCCGAGCCTGGCGTCGACCCATCAGCGCAACTTGCGGCGGGTCCTGGCGTCTCGGGAGGCCAGGATCCACGCTGTTCAGGAGGAGATGGAGATGTTCTTCAGGGAACCTCCCGAGCCCCCACAGCCTCCTGAGGCTCACGGTCCTGGAGGCTCATGAGCAGTCATCCCTTCAACCCGTGGCTTCAGCTACATCAACTCTACTTCGTCTCCAGAACTAGGTGACAGCTTCCAAGTTCGTTTAAGCTAGGAGCGCCCCTCGGGCAGCATTATTCCCAGGCCGCACGGGTCCGTCCCTGCGGCATGTACCCCTTTTGCTTAAGTCTTTAGCTTACCATGTTGGGGGCGCCCCTCGGGCTGCATCATCCCCAAGCTGCTCGGGCCAGACCCAGTGGCATGTATCTTCCTACATTTATCCAAGTTGATCTTCTCTTTATGCTTAACCTGCCAACGGCTATCGCCTACTTGATTGCCGCCCGCCTGTTCACCCTATGCAATCCGCTTGCACGTTAAAAGGGGGGCTCCTGAGCATCGTGACTCAGGAGCTCTTACTGGATCTCCAGCCATCACCCCCTGGTCTTGACCGCGGCATCGCGACCTGGCATACCAGCGGCGGCTGAGCTCGCTCGAGGGCCGGGACCTGAGGACGTAGAGTGCTTGCATCTAACCGCCTTGCAGGAACATACAGTCACCAAGACTCAAGACCAGGTGCAACCCGCGTTTTGGTAGGGCCTCGTGAGTCCCATGCTAGCTCACGAGTGCCCAGATACACCTCGCAGCCCTGCCGTGCAAGCCACGTGTCAGGGCAGGGCTGTACACGCCCCGGGGGCTCCTCCCGGAGGGGGCCCCATCCCACGCCCAACTTGAAGCACCATGCTACGCGCGGGCTGACGACACAGCCGAGGAGCGGCTATGCCCGTGCACAAGCAGAAGCACTACGCTCCGCGCTGGTGATAAACAACTGAGGGCGACCCGACGGTCGAGCCAACCTCAGGGAGCCCAGAGTTCAGCGCCCAGCCTTACCGCAACGCCTCCCCTCGGGAAAGCCGCACATGGGGGCTGGGAACGGGGGCTGCACACGGGTCACGCCCAAGCGGACGCCACCCAACCAGGTCCTCCGGACCTCGGCATCGCGCGCCCCTTCCAAGGCCTCGGCGAGGGCAGGTACGGGATTGTTTGCACGTCAAGGGGGACTCCTGAGCATCGCAACTCAGGAGCCTAACTGGTCACGTAGCCCCTCACTCCTTGGTCCGTCCTGGTCTCCGGTCGGCCCAATGGCGGTTGAGGTATGCGCAGGGCCGGGCTCTGCCGACGTAGAACAATAATCTATCCCAGCGAACTCTCCCTATATGCTGTTTGCGCATCAAGGGAGACTCCGGAGCATCGCGACAAAGGAGCCTAACTGGTCACGTAGCCCCTCATTCCTTGGTCCGTCCTGGTCTCCGGTCGGCCCAATGGCGGTTGAGGAATGTGCGGGGCCGGGCTCCGCCGACGCAGAACGCAAAGAAAATAGGAAGGAAATCACAAAATCTCGAAGCAAATATTACAAGCATATTGTCCTCACAATACCAAATAAAAGTCTAAACGCCTCCACGAGGCCGGTTAAATGTTGCAGGAACAGAACAGGAGAAATGGCCACGGGTCACCTCCAGGCGTCGCCAACACCTGCGGAAGGCGCTCACTCGTGATCTGCTTTGTCTTCACCACCAGCCGCAAGGTAGACGACGCCGGACAGAGGAGCGGAGACAAAGCCACGGAACCTTCTCAGCAAGGCCCCCACTTGATCCCGCACAGTCGTGGCAGCTGCCTCGTATTGATCTTCAGCCACCAGCTCTAGCAGCTCGTCAAGGCGAGCGTTGGGGTCGCGGAGGTGCAGAAGGCTGAAGACCTGAGTTAGTGCAACTGAAGGCAGGACATGAGCTTCTGCCTCTGCCATGGGAGCGAGGCCGTCGACGACCTCCTCAAGCGCCTTCACCATGATAGGAAGGAGCTAGGCGGGGTTGTCCTCGTCGGTGTCCAGAGGCTTCTCCAGGCCGCGCTCGTAGAGCGTCTCCAGCGCCTCGCGTGACCTCTGTCAGATTTTGGGTTCCGGCAGACCCTTGAGGTTCGAACACTGGGGTGCACGCGAAGATCTCTCCCCTACCTATCTATGCCCGATCTCGTCGCGTGATCTAAGCTGGAAACGATGAACAACACAAGGGACACGAGGTTTATACTGGTTCGGGGCACCGCTGTGGTGTAATACCCTACTCCAGTGTGTGGTGTGGTGGATTGCCTCAGGGGTTGATGATGAACAGTACAAGGGAAGAACAGCCTCGCGAGAGGTGTTCTTGAGCTGGTGCGATGAACTACCTGGGTGAGTTTAGTCGCCTCTCTCTCTCTGCTAGGGCTCTATCGGATTTCCCGATCTCTTGATGTCCTCTCCCCTACTCTGTGGTGGCTAGCTCTATTTATAGAGGCCCTGGGCCTCTCCCCAAATAATGAGCGGGAAGGGTGCCAACAATTGGCCATTTTGAAGGGGAACATCTAGTACAAGTTATCCTGACCAAAGGTGGTCTTCGGCTGCCAAAGCACTAGTGATGACGCCGTCTTGGGCTCCACGGTGACCTCCGTCCTGCCGCTCTGCTGGTCTTGGTCTCGTTGCACCAGAATGGTAACCTTTGCCTGATGCCTTGGCCTCTGCTTGCTCCCTTTGCACTGAAAGGGAAACAAGGACACTACGTAGGCCAGCGCCCGCCTGGCGCCCGCTTGGTCTCGATCGTCATGGCTTGCGTCACAGGCTCCTCACGAGGTACCCCTGCCTTGATCTCTCCGCCTTCTCGTGAGCCTGCCTGATGAGGCTGCTCCTGAGGAAGCTTCCTGTCGTCCGCCCCGCGAGGCTCGGCCCCTCGCGAGGGTCTTGAGCTTGAGCTGATGAAGATGGGCCATGCTGGTCCCCCACTTGAGCCACGCCGCAGGCCGCAGGCAGGCAAGTCTGGGGACCCCCGTTCCCAGAACGCCGACAGTAGCCCCCGGGCCCAAGGCGCGTGCGGGCTTGGCTTAGCAGAGAAGCAAAAGGGCAAGCGCGAAGCGCCACGGGCCCCAAAAGCCTACGGCCTTGGGCGCCGCGTGGTGGTATATTGGACGCGGGCGACTACGCTTCCCACGACGCCTCGGCAACTGTCTATCTGACAAAAGAGGTGCCCGGGCCAGACTTACTTGCTTTGTTCTCGTTCGTCTCGCCCTAGATCCCCTTTCTCGCTCTTCTCCTTCTCGCCCCCGAAATCCTCCAGATCTGCCTCAATCCTTCTCATCCGGCATGCCATGGCGCCTCGCAAGTCCCCGACCGAGGCCTGGTGCTCGCCGGCTCTGGATTCCACGAACCTGTCGGAGAAGAACCTCGTCCTCACGCGCCTGATAACGGTGGTGCAGGGCCGCCAGGGGGCGAATGTGCTCAAGGCCGGCTCCGACCAGCCTGAGGGCAAGGGGAGCACCTTCTATCCATTCATCGTGAGCGCCATCATCGCCTGTCTGGTGCCTCCTTTCTCTGAGTTCTTCTTTGCTGTTCTCCGCCAATACAACTTGCAGGCTCTGAATCTCCACCCTAACTCCGTTCTTCTCCTGGCGATTTTCGCTTACTATTGTGAGGCTCACGTTGGGGTAAAGCCCTCGGTGGCCTTGCTGCGCCACTTTTTCTCCCTCCGAGTTTTTGGTGCCCATGTCTCCGCATGCGCGAGCTTTATCGCATATTCCAACTCCAATGCCATTTCGAAGCCTGGGAAGAGGATCGAAGGCTTCCGGAGCAAGTGGGTCATGGTGGACGTCGGGCGCATCCACCCCCGACTGGTGTTGCCCACGGGGCAGCCCAAGGCCGTTGATGCGTGGTCCCGTGCGGAGCTCGTCGACCCCCTTGTGAAGGCGGTGCTGAAGAGGATGAATGCAGACTTGAGGCCAAGCAACTTGGGGGTGGCGAAGTTGACCGGGGCCACCCTCCTAAGGGAGTTCTTGGAGCACCGGGTGGCTCCTCTCCAGGAAATTCGCTCCCATTGTGGAGGCTTGGGGGCGCGGACGCCACGCTGCGCCTGAGCTCCAAGGCCCTGACCGACGAGGATCTGGTCACGGCCCTCCATTCCTTGGTTGGGGAGATGTGGTGAGCCCGATGGGCGCCCCCGTCCCCCTATTCCTTCGCGACGACTGGGAGCAGGTGGTGAACGCCATGCCCACCTTTAATGGTAAGGGGCTGGTGCCTGCGGAAGCTCCTGAGGATCTGGCGGCGCTGGCGATGGTGAACGTGTCCTCCAGTAGCTCCAGCAGGAGTAAGGGGGAAGAAGAAGCGGAGGAGGAAGAGTCTGACTCCGAAGTGACTGGCGAGGAGTCAGGGGAGTCCTTCCCTTGACGCAGGTCCCAGGCCCTCCGCTCCATGCCGGACGACGACGAGGCCGGTGCCACGCGAGGAGGGGAGGACTCTCCCTTGGTCACAAGGAAGGGCAGGTCGGGACTGGTTCCCCCAGGGTCTACTCTGGTCCCTGGGCGGTCTGAGGCCAGCTCCGGCCCTCCTGACGCGCCTTCTGCTTCCAGGCCTCCCAAGGCCGACCCCAGCTGCAGGCTTTCGGGCTTCAAGTTTGGCCGGAGGTTGCTTGAGTCCGTGAACGACGTCTAGTAAGTGCTTGATTCGTGCTTTGCTTGGGTTCTGCCGCCGAGGCTTGACGCCTGCGTTCTTTTGCTAGGTCGGCACCTGCAGCAAAGAGGTTGAGAGGGGCTTCCGCGGCCCTGCTTGGGGCGAGTCCATCTGCCGGGGCGGCGCCTTCATCCGCTGGGGAAGAAGACGGCAAGGCTTGGGCCTCCTCTGCCCGATCGTCTTCGCGAGGCCAACTGGGACAACTTGGCGAGGAGTCGGCCCCCGTGGCCCCGCTAAACCCTGGAGTCGACTGCGCTCGATGCTGCAGCCGGAGCAGCCAAGGCCGAGAGGGTTCCTTCCTGTCAAGCTATGATCACGCTGCCGTCGTCTCCGCTCGCTCCACTGGTTCCCGTCTCTTCTGCTCCCTTTGCCGCCGTCCTGGACCTGGCTGCCAACGAACTGAGCCAGCTGCGGGAGGATCTCCTGAGTGCGGACCCTCGCCTAGTGGCCGGGCGCCTGGAGCTAGCTTCTGGCTGGGCCCGTTCTGCCGCCTCCATCCGAGCAGCGCTGAGCCAGGCCGTGTCGGCCTCCGATGGGAGAAGCAGGCCACCAGCCAAGCCAAGGCCGCTTGTGACGCTGCCCTGGGTGACGCTGCGGCCGCCCAGGGCCGCTGCAAGGCGCTGGAGGTCGAGCTGCAAGGCCTGCGCGACGAGCTCGCCAAGGAGGTGCACGGCCGCCAGGAGAAGGAGAAGGAGATGAAGGCTCATGAGGCTGCCGTCAAGGACCGGGACGCCAAGCTTGATGACCGCCACAACAAATTGGAGACGTTGGAGCGGTTGCTGAAGGCGGAGAGGGCCGAGCTGGATGCCAAGGCGAAGGTCCTGGCGGAGGATCGGGTGGCCTTCGCGAAGCTGGAGAAGAAAGCTCGCGCCACGCTGAAGACGCTTTACGAGAGCGGCCTGGAGGAGCCTTGGCTGGTACAGAGGACGGTGCCACCAAGCTGCTCCCCTTCCTGGTCGATGCGCTTGAAGATGTCACAGACGGCCTTGGCCCCACGGTCGAGGCCGAGACGCGTGCTCTGTCCTCTGCGACGCTGACGCATGTCCTCAGCCACGTCTACCTGCGCGACCCCAACGTCGACTTCGACAGCCTGCTGGAACCCGTGAGAGGCGACCATGCCGCCGCTGCCGCTGAGGCCGTGAAAGGCCGAGCAGAGGCTTTGCTAGGGAAGTTCCGCTCCTTCAGCATCTTGCCCGGGCGCGGTGCTGCCAACTCCGCGACCTCAGGAGGCGGAGTCACACAACGTGACTCCACCACAGGCGACGGCGCCATTGGAGAGTGATCCCTTCGCGGCTTCTGTCCTGCTTTTATTCCTGCAACATGCGCCATGCCTCGCGGAGGCGTTTAAACTTGTGTTTGGCGTTGTGGAACAGTCTATGGCTTGTAATATTTGCTTTGAATTTCCTGGAATTTGCATTTTCCTCTCCTACTTGCTTGCGCTCTACGTCGGCAGGGCCCGGCCCCGCACGTACCTCACCCAGCGTTAGCCTCGACTGGAAACCAGGACGGGACTAAGGAGTGAGGGGCTACGTGACCAGTTAGGCTCCTGAGTCGCGATGCTCAGGAGTCCCCCTTGACGCTCAAACGGGTTTTCATACCCTGGCTCCGCTCGGGGTGGGCGCGCGATGACCAGGTCTGAAGGACCTGGCTGGGTGGCGTGCGCTCGGGCCAGGCCCGGGCGTAGCCCGCGTGTCCAGCCCCCTCGCGCGGCGCTCCCGAGGGGAGGCGTTGCGACGGTGCCGGACACTGAGTACTAGGCTCCCTGAGGTTGGTACGGCCGTGGGCTGCCCTCGGTTGTTTATCACCAGCGTGGAGCATAGCGCTTTCATATGTGTACGGGCATAGCCGCTCCTCGGCAGTGTCGTCAGCCAGCGCGGAGCATGGTGCTTCCACTGTTACGTGGGAGGGGGCTCCCCTCCGGGAGGAGCCCCCGGGGCGTGTACAGCCCCGCCCTGACACGTGGCCGTCACGGTAGGGCTAGGAGAGGTGTATCTGGGCACTCGTGAGCCAGCGCGGGACTCACGAGGCCCTACCTCAAGGCGGGTTGCGCCTGGCTCTGGGCCTTTATCAATGGTGTGTTCCTACAGGGTGGTTAGAATGCAAATGCTCTACGTCCTCAGGTCCCGGCCCTCGAGCGAGTTCAGCCGCCGCTGGTATGACAGGTCGCGATGTCGTGGGTCAAGGCCAGGGGGTGAGGGCTGGAGAGCCAGTAGGAGCCCATGAGTCGCGATGCTCAGGTACTCCCCTTTTAACGTGCAAGCGCTTTGCATGAGAGTGGAGAAGTCCGCGATAAGCAGCAGGTGATAATCATGGGAGCCAGATTAAGCGCGAAGAGCAAATTCGTTTTAGGTAGATGCAGGAAAAGCAGCCACCTCTGGGTCGGGCCCGAGCAACTTGGGGATGATGCAGCCCGAGGAGCGCCCTCAACAGGGTAAGTAAAGAGCACAAGCAAAATGGATACATGCCGCGTGGACGGACCCACGCGGCCTGGGAATGATGCGGCCCTGTGGGCACTCCCAACTGATAATGGAACTTTGAAAGATGTCACCTGATGCTATTGAAGATGAAGTGATGCTGAAGAAGCGAGCGATGCAAAGTGAAGACGTCGACCCTCATGAGCCCCCAGGCCCAGGAGCCTTGGGAGGCTCCGGGGGCACAGGTGGGTCCTCGAGGGCCATCTCCATCTCTGCCAGGACTGCCGAATGCCTGACCTCCTGAGCCTCCAGAATGCTCCTCAGCAGGAGCTGATGAGCGACAACCGCGTTCGGCAGGCCAAAAGGCATGCGGACGTAGCTGTGAGGTGGACCCTCGCAACGCCCCGCGCACGAAGGCCAGAGGCACTCCTGAGATGCGGCTCGGTTGAGCCCTGGTACGTCGATGCACACGCGCAGCCCACCATCCTCGCCTGGATGTGAGGCTAAGGCGGGCAAGCGGCGGCTGCCGCGCATGACTCTTGACTCCTGTAGCTCCTGGGTGTTTCTTGCGATGAACTCCTGAGGGTTTGGTCTTCCTCGCCTTCACTACAAAAAAAGACACATCCATGACATTTTGGGCCGAACGAATTTTTTTTCTGTCATACATATGACACTTCTATGACGATAATTGTGACAAAACCTGGTATCATCATAGATGTGGTGGGCTCCTACTTCTATGAAAAAAATCATGAAAGAAAATGGGCTTTTCGTCCTGGGCGGGCCGAAGACGCAGCTGCATGACATTCTTTGGGCCGTCCATGATGGAAAAAACCATGGTAGAAGCGAGGGAGAGGAAAATTTCGGGGAGTTCCCGGTTACGGTGGGAGGTCGGGGGCCAAGCGATGCGCGTTTCTCTCGTACACGTACGCGCATGTGTGCGAGGCGTTGGCTCTAACTGAACCCGAGAGAGGCGTTGGGCTCTAACTGAACCCGAGCGATTGCACTGAAGGCTACGCGTTACTGAACCCGAGCGATCAATCGATGGCTGTTAACTAAACGCGATCGAGCGATTCCTTGGCTATTGCTGCTAACTGAAGCCGATCGATGGGATGAACAGTGAGCGTTGCGAGGGGGGGTGTAACGCCCCAAGACCGACGCTCCAGACGGCTTCCATATTTTTCGTTATCGTTGTGTGTAATTATTTATTTTGTTGCATTCATCATCGCATCATCCGCATTTGCATATGCACTCCGTTGCCGTCATGTTTTAAAAACTTGCGTCCGCTCGTAGTTGCCGCATCGGCTTTGCCTTCGTTGACCGTTCCAGACCAATCGGGTTTTTACTTCCCTCTTGACCGTGACGGCCTAACCCCCCTTTACTGCCCCGAACCCGCCCGCTCAGTCATCACCGTTGGATTCAGATCATCACCAAATATCCAAAAAAACATCTTTGATTTTTTTATTTG